>NW_012145190.1:2313833-2315878 GCF_000956105.1 Propithecus coquereli
CTAGCATATGGTCTATCTTGAAGAATGTTCCATGTGAACTTGAGAAAAATTTATATTCTGCTACTCTTGGACACAGTGTCTGTTAAGATTATAGTGTTCAAATATTGTATTTCCTGTGGATCTTCTTCTTGTCCTATCTAGTATAAAAAGTGAAGTATTTAAGTCTCTCCAATGACTGTTATCAAATTGTCTAACTCTCCCTCCATTTCCATTTCTGTCAGTTTTTGTGTCATGTATTTTGGGACTCTGTTGTCAGGTATATGTATGTTTATAATTGTTATGTCTTCCTGATTGGCCCTTTTATTATTATAAAATTCCCTCCTTATCTTTAGTAATGTTTTTTGTTTTAAAATTTATTTTGTCTGATATCATTATAGCCACAATAGATTTCTCTGAAGCTCTGTTTATTTTTCTTCATTCTGTTTTTCTCTTTGCTCATTGGGTTTCATAATTTCTACGGATCTATCTTCAAGTTCAGTTCTTTCTTCTGCCAGTTCAAATCTACTGTTGAGTCTATCTAACGGGTTTGTTTAAATTAGTTATCGAATTTTTCAATTCCACAAATTCCATCTGATACTTTATAACTTCTACCTCTTTATTTATGTTCTTTACATAATAAAACATTATCATCATATCTTCTTTTACTTCTTTAAGCATGGTTTCCTTTGGCTCTTTGATAATGGCTACTCTGAAGTCTTTGTCTATTAATTCTGATATCTGTCCCTCTCAGAGACAGTTTCTACTGGCTGCTTTTTATACTGTATATGGGTCACACTTTCCTTTTTCTCTGCATGTTGCATAATTTCTGTTGAAACTGAGCACTTCTGATAATATATTGCAGAAACTCTGGATACCAGTCCCCTCCTTCTGTCTCCAGTGCTTGTTGTTGTTTGCCTATTTGTGTATTGACTGGCTGGACTGTTTAATGAAATCTATTTCCTTCATACTGTGAAGGCTCTGATGTTGCTCCTAAGAGGATGCAGCACTGGGCGTGTACACAGTCACCCTAGGATGTCAGTGATGTTATTTTAGCAGGGCTGTCTTCTACTGTCTCTTCCCTTTATCACTCCCAGCTCTAAGGCTTCATTAACTGCCAGCTAATTGTTCTATTATTTATGATAATACCCTGCGACATAGATTGCTCCACAGCTGATGCAATTAAATTTGGTCTCCTTTGCAGGGGTAGTTTTAAAGATTGATGTTTGAGGTTTGTTCTGTCTCTAGGAGGGCTCTCTTCTTAGGTGTCCTTTTTCTGATTCTTTCCAGTAAAACTAGTTGGTCCATGGCTTAGCTTGTATCTCTCATGAAGCTACCAGGCTCCTCTTAATATCTCGCTAACAAACCCATCATTGCTTTTGAGAGCACCATTAGACTTGAATTTCCCTACCTTCTGTTTCAAATAAAGTCTGTTCCTTAAGGGAGAACTTTAGAGTTCTCTGTTTAGAGCCTGCCTCTCCCCCTAGGCAAAATATCAGAGCCACAGTTCCAGAGCTGGGGGGTAGGGGTAAGAAAAAGTGGTATACTTCTCTTTGGGTGACATCCCTGCTTTAAGCAAATTAATTTTCCATCTTCCAACCCCTCACTCTGATCCTTGACTATAAGTCCCCACGTGTCCTTGTTGTATTCAGAATTGAGCTCAGTTTTATATTGAAGTTGCTTAGCCTTATTGCAACAGTATTGAATAAAAATCTGTCTTTACCACCTTTACCTAGTTTCCAGCTCTATTTCGATTTAACACTCCTCACAAGGATGTTCCGGAAGTTGAACCCCACATAATTTTTTGAACACTCCCATGTCATATGTAGTTTCTTAGTCCACAAATCATGGAATGAAAAAGTTAGAAATTGTCAAATGCATTACAAGAGTATCATATATATATTACTAAAATATTACTAGTTGCACTATGTAATACTAGAGTGTTACATAAAGCATTACATTTATTTTCATTTCCTTCCAAATACCTACCCATCCCGATGTCCATCTCTCCGTTCCTGATGCCTATCTCTCACAAAAGCTTTTCCCTATGATTTTAAAGTCTCCAGAAT
>NW_012145190.1:2315928-2317396 GCF_000956105.1 Propithecus coquereli
TTTTATTCTATTTAATTTGGTACCATATCATTTACACTTTCTTCCCTCATTATTTGAAATAGCATGTTTATAACATTATTATACCAAACATATTGATTGGTCTTTGGTGTACATGTCTTGTTTCTCTTGTCATATACTATAATCAACACGCAGGTCATAATTATTCTCTTATTTCCCCAGGGTCACAACATTTCCAAAGAGAGGCATTATTGACATTTTAGATGAGACTGGGTTCCCTGCATTGCAAGAAAATTAATCTTATTGACCTCTAGACATTAAATGCCAAAAGTACCCTCTCCCAGCAACTCCAGTCACTTTGACTACCAAAACTGTCCCCATGCATTTCCAAGTCATTGGAGGCAAAAAGATATCATGTAAATTGTTTAAAACAACAGGAATAAAGAGAGGTCTTTAAGGGTTCCTGAGTGACAAAACAGGTCACAAACTAAAGAGCAAGATTCAAAAACGGTACCAAAAAAAACAAAAAAACAACTTCTCAACAGAACCAGTGGAAGACAGAAGCCAATCTAATAGGCTTTAAATACTTTCAAAAGAGAAAATTATTTTCTAAGTAGAATTCTATATCAAACCACTCATTAATTGAATAAAGATTTTTCAAATATGCAAGACTTCAAACATTAGCTAAGACCATTTAAAGAGACAATCTTTTAAAAAATCACTTTCTTCCCAAGAATATCTGCCTTATAAACATAACACGAATGTCTTATTTTAACTGTAGTCAATATTACATTTTTCTTTAGAGAGAAGAAAAATGGCCACCTTTAGTGTCTGCTGGCATTATTTAC
Organism: Propithecus coquereli; assembly: GCF_000956105.1. NCBI lineage: Eukaryota > Metazoa > Chordata > Mammalia > Primates > Indriidae > Propithecus > Propithecus coquereli. The sequence goes on from NW_012145190.1 coordinate 2,316,735, forward strand.
TGTCCAAGAGCAAAGATTCAAGAAAGCAAGAATAGTAGTCATAATCAGGACACAAATGAGCACCTTCAACAGAAGATATGTATTGGCATTTGTTCCAGACATTATTAGAGAATAAAAGCAGCAGTTGCCTCTTGTTGATTATCTGCTATGTATAGGTAGCCCACACTAGCACTTTATACATACACATCAATAATCCCCACTCCTGGACAATAAACACCAGCAGTAGTTTTATAAGACAGATATTATGGAGCTTATTTAACAGAGAAGCAAGGTCCCTTGTACAGTACATTAAAGAAATTTTTCAGCTTCCAAAATAAATGAAACATGAAGGTATTTTATTTCTTGTCAGCTAGGTTCAAATAATATTTGAGCAGTAAGCTTTCCCTATCTGCTGTTTAGGGATCAATTTTTCTTAAATTATTTCAGTTAGGACCACCAATATGTGATAGTCAGGAGGTACAAAAAAATTAGGTCATCACTAGAGTGACTAAGTACCCCAGACTACAGATGGAGGCTGGATAACCACGTATACGGAATAAAAATTCATCTAGGCTTGGCACACGTGTGGGAGAATTTGACTTCAATCCACCTTCCACACTCAAATTTCCCATTTTAGATTCCAAGAAATCAAATAATGTGTTTGGTGCTGATGGCCTTGCATT
>NW_012145190.1:2322266-2323886 GCF_000956105.1 Propithecus coquereli
CATGGTTGTTTGAAACCCATTTGCCTGCATATGGCAGGAAAAGAACTTCATAACCCAAGCACCATCCCGGCCACCGCCATCCGCTTCCCAGCCCTGTTTCCCGCTGCTCCCTGGGTGCCCCTGTGCCTCAGCCACATGGAGCTATTAGATCCCAGATATGCTACTTTTAAAAATTTTTTATTACAGGGAATTTCAAATATATATATAAGTCAAATAGAAAACTATAATGAACCTTGATATACTCATAACCCAGCTTCCATGATTATCAACTCACAGCTAATCGTGTTTCATTTATAGCCCCATCTACTCTTCCCCCAGGTACTCAGAAGCAAATTTCCTCATCATAACACCTCATCCATTAAAATTTCAGTGCATTTCTCAAAGTGACAAGGAATTAATTATAACCTGCAATACCTCTACCACATCCAAAAATAATAATAGTAATCCCTTAGTGGTATCAAATATCCGGTGTTCAAGTTTCCAGTCGTTTCATAGCATCTCCTTTTTATATCAGGATCCAAATAAGAACCATGCTTTGACATTGATGGTTTTCTTTTGATCTATAGGTCTCCTTCCATTTATTTTTCTTGCGATTAATTTATTAAAGGAACTGGGTCATTTGTAATTTCCTCTATTTTGCTAATTACATCCTAATGGTGTAGTTTAACATTTCCCCCAACCTCTGTACTGCCTATAAAATGGTGGTTGGATCTAGAAGCTTGATTAGACTCAGACTTGATTTTTTTTTAATTACTTCATAGGTGGTATCTGTCTCTTTTTGTTATGTTAGCAGCTACTATATCTTCGTGATGTCTCTCTTTTTGTAATGTTAGCAGCTACTGATGCTCAATGCTTAAGATCCATTCATTAGGGATTGCAAAATGGTGACATTCTATTTCAATCACTCCCTCGTTTATTAGAAGAAATGTTTCTATAAAGAGAAACTTCCCCTTGCCTACTTGGGTACCTAGTGAACCATATTCTTTTTACACCTCTGTACTTTTGCACATCATTCTATCTGACTTGAATGACTTCTCATCTTCTCCAACTGGTAGAATCCTAACCATCCTTTCAAAGCAACCTAAATATCACCTCAGTAAAGCCTTGCCCTCCCTCCTGACAGAGTTTACTGTCTCCATCCCTGGAACTGGAGCTCCTCAAAAACAGGGATAGCCTTTGGCTCTAGCATCTGTATAGTTATTGGACAAATAATTGCAGAAGTGAACAAAATATAGTCATGCACCACATAATGTTCCAGTCAACCATGGACCACATATATGACAATGGTCCCACAAGATTATGATGAAGTCAAAAAAATTCCTATCTAGTGACATCATAGCTATTACGACATTGAGGCAGAAGTACAATGCATTACTCATGTGTTTGTGGTGATGCTGGTGGAAACAAACCTACTATGCTGTCAGTCATATAAAAGTATAGCACGTACAATTAAGTACATAATACTTGATCATGATAATAAATGACTATGCTAATATTTACCATACTATACTTTTTATTGTTAGAGTGTATTCCTTCTACTTAAAAAAAAAAGTTACCTGTAAAACAGCTTCAGGCAGGTCCTTCAGGAGGTATTCCATATGAAGGCACTGTTCTCATAGG
>NW_012145190.1:2323936-2324952 GCF_000956105.1 Propithecus coquereli
AAAAAAATGAGAATATAAGCCTAGACTGGAAGAAAATATTTACAAAATAATTATTTGATAAAAGATTGGTATCCAGAATATGTGAAGAGCTCTTAACATTCAATAATAAGAAAACAAAACTCCAATTTAAAAATGGGCAAAAGATCTGAAGACACCTCACCAAAGAAGATATACAGATGGCAACTAAACATATGAAAAGATGTTCAATATCATACATAATTAGAGAATTGCAAATAAAAGAGAGAGAAACAACAAGATACCACCAGACATCTACTAGAATGGCTAACATCCAAAACATCAAATAATAACACCAAATGCTGGCAAGGATGTGAAGCAACAGGAGTTCTCATTCATTGCTGATAGAAATGCAAAGTGATATAGACATTTTGAAAGGCAGTTTAGTTTACAAAGCTAAACATAGACTTATATATGATTCAGCAGTTATGCTCTTTGGTTTTACCCAAATGAGTTGAAAACTTACATCCACACAAAAACCTACACATAAATGTTTATAGCATTTTTTTTTCAGAATTGCTAAAATTTGGAAGCAACCAAGATGTCCTTGGTTTTGTTCATCTAGGTAAATGGATAAAGTGTGGTACATCCATACAGTGGAATATTTTTCAGTGATAAAAGGAAATGAGCTATCAAACCACAAAATTACAGGGAAGAAACTTAAATGCATAACGCTAAGTGGAAGAAACCAATGATAAAAGGCTACATACTGTATGACTCCAACTATATGACATTCTAGAAAAGATAAAACTACAGAAACAGTAAAAAAGATCAGTGGTTGTCAGTGAGTTGGGGGAAGGGAGGGAGGAAGGAATGAATAGGTGGAACGCAGGAGATTTTTAGAGCAGTGAAACTACAATCAGCCCTCTGTATCCACAGGTTCAGCATCAGCAAATTCAACCAACTGTGGATGAAAAATATACGGGAAAAAAATTAAAAATAACAATACAATTAAAAAATATAAATTTAAAATCATTTTCCCATTGTATAGTATAGCAACT
>NW_012145190.1:2326617-2328708 GCF_000956105.1 Propithecus coquereli
ATGGTATGTCCATTTGATTAAATATCATGCAGCCATGAAAAAAATACGATTTTGAAGAACTGGGAAATGTTATAAAACAATGTTAGACAAGAAAAGCAGGTAACTGTGTTGTATATATTGTATAAGCTCTATTATGTTGATTTAAAAAAATAGAAAAGCACTAGATGGAAGGATGCCAAAATATTAATAATGGTTGCCTCTGGATGGCAGGACCCAGGATTATAATTGACTTATCCTCTGCTTTGGAAAAAAAAAAAAGTGACTTTTCGTACTTTCTCAATTGTTTTCAATTATTACATTTAAAAAACTTTGTATAGCCAGTGAAAAGAATCAGTTAAAAGGAAGTTACCCAATATGACCTTCTCTGCTCTGTCATCAGTTATGAATATCAAAGTAGCTGGACCTGCTAGGATGCAGGTAACTCTGCAAACCTTTTTCACTGTATCCCTCTACCCTGCTTACAAGGTGCTCTAACTCTGGACTGTTGGCTATCTCACAGGAATAATATACCTGAGATGAGGCAAATGTACAGTAGCACAAGACATCTTGCATAGGTAGGACTCTGCACTTCCACAACAGGGAAAGTTCCAGTCTGGATTGGGGGAAGATGAGCACAGAAAGAACAGATGAGAGATGGATAGAAGAAAGGGAGGAAGCATGGCTCTCTGGGAACATAACTTGGCTCTCTGAATTTAGAACTATGCCTGGAAGTAAAGATCTGGGCCCATTGTCAGACTCTAGAGCTTCTCTAAGAGGCTTCATTTTAGCCCTAGAGGAAAGCAGTTGTTCTCTTTAGATGAGGACAAGGACTCCAGAGTTTGAATCCCTGTAGCCACACTTAAGTGGCTAAGAAAGGAAGGTGAGATAGACTATGAAGATAAGCTGAGTCTTTAGAGCAGAATTTCTCAAATTATAGTCAACTTAAAAATTACCAGACTCTTTAAATTGCTGATACTACCGCCAGAAATTCTAGGGTAGGACGAGGAATACTGCATTTTTATCAAGCAACTTTCTGCCCCCGAGTCTTCTTGATGCATTAAAATTGCAATAGCTTTAAAATTTTAGAGACTCTCATTGTAGGCAAAATACTACGTAAGTGCATTTTCTGGAGATGATCCATAATGATCATCAGATTTTCAAGAAGTTCCATAATTCAAGAAGGCTAAGACCTGTCTTGGTAAGCATGAAAAGTTAGAACTGAAGAGGCCTCATTCGAGCATCAAGTCAGAAGGGTAAGGGCAAGGTTAAAAAAACTACACTCAAAGATGTACCTACATGATTTTCATCCAGAAGTCCGGAATGTTAATAGCTTATTTTTATTAGCCACAAGCAACTTGGTGCATGGGTGCTTTAAAGGCACAGGGATCAGCAAGACCTTAGCTCTGAGGGAGATTATTAGGAAGGTCAGTGGATTTTCCCAGTTGGACAAGACTCCAAGGTTTTGGAGAAAAGGGGGAAAAAAGATGCTTAAGTGCTGGGGTTTTACAGCCTGGAGTTTAAGCATCTATAAGAAGGTAGAGTTCTGTCAAGCAGATGTGGTGGTGCATACTGAAATCAGCTATGAAGCAGGAGCGATGCTGATAGAAGGGGGTCCCTGTGAGCCCAAACAGCTGGCATCATTCCCTACCTCCCCACGTTATCAGTCAGGGTGCACAGAACAGACTAGAGCCTCTGACCAGAAAAGATGCTGAGACAGTAGCAAGGGGGACTTGAGTTCTTCCAGTGCTCTGCCAAGAGTCAGATAGGAGAGAAGGGAGCCGGGTTCCTGCTATGTACTCCAGCAGGTGTTCAGAGGGACTGGCTTTGTTGTTAGGAGGAGTGAGCATATTTCTATACCCCCTTTGTTGTCCTTCCTAAGACTGTGGCCTAGAAAACATCATAAAATGTTTACTTCCTGGACCAAATCTTCCTGACCTAAATTCCTCTCAAAACACATGTATCGTTCATTTGCAATATTGCAATGGCCTCCCAGCTGATTTCCCTACCTCCGATCTTCTGCACTAGAGCTCAAGTAACAGTCTTTAAAATAGGCAACTGATACCTCAATGACTACAGAGAAATTTTTTAAAGCTTTAGAATCCTGTTTTTTTT
>NW_012145190.1:2331683-2336962 GCF_000956105.1 Propithecus coquereli
CAAGCAGGAAGATATTAGGCCGAAACAAAATTATGGCAGAGACTTACAATGGTAAAATAGGCAATCGTGAGAAAAATTGGGTGGACCTATATATGTAGTAGAGTATAAAGATGTCCATGACTTATTTTGGGGGGGTAAAAAATGCAGAATATGAACATCATACATAAAATCATTCCATTAGAAATAAGTCTATGCTGTATAAGCACACAGAGACGTCATCTGGAAAGACATACAATAAATGGTTAGCAGCAGTTATCCCTGGGGAGGTGCCATAAAAGAGAGGGTGGAATTTCAATTCTATAATCTGCTGTATTAAATTTTTTTTAAAAAGTCATATAGGCTCTTATATTTATTTATTTTAGAGACAGGATCTTGCTCTGTTGCCCAGGCTAGAGTGCAGTGGCCTGATCATAGCTTGCTGTAACCTCAAATTCCTGGGCTCAAGCAATCCTGCCTCAGCCTCCTGAGTAGCTGGGACTACAGGTGTGCACCACCACACTCAGCTAATTTTTAAAAATTTTTTGTAGGATGAGTCTAACCATTGCCCAGGCTGGTCTCCAGCTCCTGGCCTCAAGTGATCCTTCTGCCTCAGATTCCCAAAGTGCCAGGATTACAGGTGTGAGCCACCATGCCGGCAGGCTCCTATAAGTTACATCAAGATTTTTAAAAATAAGGCCAGGCGTGGTGGCTCACACCTGTAATCCTAGCACTCTGGGAGGCCAAAGTGAGAGGACTGCTTGAGCTCAGGAGTTTGAGATCAGCCTGAGCAAAAGCAAGACCCCTCTCTCCTGAAAATAGAAAAGAATTAGCTGGGCGTGGTGGCACATGCCTGTAGTCCCAGCTACTTGGGAGGCTGAGGCAGGAGGATCACTTGAGCCTAGGAGTTTGAGGTTGCTGAGAGCCAGGCTGACCCCATGGCACTCTAGCCCAGGCAACAGAGCGAGACTCTGTCTCAAAATAAAAAAAGAGACTTTTAAAATAGTCAATGTATGAGGCAGGGTAGGGTCAGGGTGTGTGCAGAAGGTGCACACCCTCTTGCCGAAGGTGGAGACTCCTGGCTGGTGATAGGCTCTGTGAGCAGAGGGCATCCTACCCATTCATTATCTTGTCTATCACTGGTGGCTACTATGTACTTGTATGTTCAGCACCTACTATGCTCTGTCAGGACAGATTCCCAGCCTGCACTGGTCCCATTTGACCCCTGAAAACCTGAGTTGATGTGGCAACGGGCCTGTTGGAATCGGGGTGAGCAACAGGGTCAGGGACAAGAACTGACAAGAGTAAAGGAAACACAAGTTCTCGCTCAGTCCTGCCAGTCCTCCAGGACTCAGGACTATCCTGATTAAGCTGGGAATCTGCTCTGCAGGGAGGACTCATTGGTGGGGGCAATCTCGCATGAAGTGGCTTCCTCCTATCAGTCACAGGGTGGGATATGGCTCTGCCCTATTGGCTTTGCTCACCACTCTTTGAGGGACAAACTTCTGAGTAGAGAGATACAAAGCCAGAGATTTGTGATTCTTCATAGGCTGCCTGGTAGTACAGGTCTCGAGTGCCAGCAACTAGAGACACAGTAGAAGAGAAATGAAGAGGAAAGCAAAGAAAGAGAGGGTCAAGGAAGAAGCAAAAAGAGAGTAGGGAAAATAGGATGACACAGGACAGTCAGACACAGGCCTGATAGTTGGAAGACTCTGAACTTTTATTGCGCATTTTGCCCGACTGACAAGGTGGTCTTTCAGGATTCTGAACCCTAGTTTTATAACAGAGGAAAAGAGAATTAAATGGAAAACTGAATTCATGCCTTCTAGAGTTCCAGACCCTAGACCAAGATCCAAACACTATAGGAAGACTGGAAGAAAAATTAACATATCATCCAAAGATGAAACTGGTCAAAGCAAACTCCATTCTGTTTTTCTGCTAGTTACTTCTTTGCAATGGGAAGCCACACAGGTTTCTTTAAAAAAAAAAAAAAAAATTTAAAAATCCCCTAGTTTTTCAGTATCTCCTTTCCTTCCGTAAATATTTATGTACAACCAAGGCTCAAATCTAAACCCTCTGCTCTTCTTACACTCCCTGGGCCACCACATGTGCTCCCATAGCTTAGAGTACCACCTACGGGCTGACTGTAAGATCCATATCTAGAATCCAGGCTCCTCTCTCTTGCGCTCTAGCCCCGCACGTCCAGCTGCCCATGGGACACTGCCACTTCAATGTCACCTCAATCTCTTTACTTGTAACAGAACTTTGCTTTTCCAACCCATCCTTCTACCTGTCACTGTCTGCTGTCCCTGTCAGTGGCTGATACCAACCAGACACCAGTAACGCACCCTTACCTCTTCCCCAACCCCTCACCCTATATTCTGCCAATTCTACCTTTTAAGTATCTGAAGCAATCTAGGTTAGCAGGTTAAAAACACAGTATTTCTAATCAAACAAATCTGATCAAAATCTGATCTTTGCCACTGAGTGTAACCTAAGGCAAGTTCCTTAAGCTGCTTTAAGATTTCATCTCCTCATCTCTAAGATGGGGATAACCATTGTTATGGTAAATATTAAATAGAAATAATGCATGTGAAGTCTAGAACAAAGCTTAGCCCCGAAATATTTGCTATTATATATGTTCACGTCATTCCCCTACTACAGGGTTGATGTGAAGATTAAATGTCAATATATTCAAAGTACTTAGAATAAAATCTTACGCATAGTAAGTACTAAATATTAGCTATTACCAACATTACTGAATAGTTCTGAAATTAATAAACTTTTCTTTCTACATTATGACCTAGTCAAAGCCACCATCAGCTCTTCCCTAGAATCTTGCCACTTCCTCCAGCTGGTCATCTGGCCTTTCCTCTCCATACTGTTCTCTACAGCTAGCAATCCGGTGATTTCACTGCTAAAAACTCTTTGCTCTTAGGGTAAAGTAATTTACCAAAAGTTCCTTGAGGACAGGGCCTGTGCTCACTACAACATCTCTATCATTTGTATAGGGCCTAGAACATAGCAAGGTATTTAAATATACGTAGCTTTTTATTCATTCTTTCGTTCAATTAAATCCCTTCATATCTCCCATGGGCTCTGCCTGAAGATTACCTCTTTCTCTTCCAAGATTGCAGATGCACAGAAAAACCTGGTATCTTGTGAGGAAGTCTTTTCCCATTCTGGTTTAGAAAAGTCTATGCACTGTCAAAAGCACTACCAGACTTAACAGACACTTCCACCTGGGCGTGTCAGAAAGTAATCTCTAAGCCCTTAATATTAATTTCTGAAAGGATTATTCCTAAAGGCCCTAACAACACTTAAGCACTAAAACGACCTAGACCAAAGAGGTATAAGTACTCACCAAACGAAATGCTGTCTTTTCCTAATCCAGAGTGTGGACACATACACTACTTGGACATATACACTATTTATTTTTTATTTCTGGTTGCCCTCGATATCATCCCTGAAGTAGCTGGACACAATAACTGAGTAATTGCATAGCTAATGCAAATATAAATTATATACACATACATGTAGAAGTATCTGGTGATAAATACAATAATAATACAATAATATACTATGTGCCAGGTACTGTTTAAGTGCGGCTACGTTCATTATCTCATTTAATCTTCACAATGTGTAAGCATTATTATTCCCACGACGAAAAGCACCGAAAGCTTAAGAAATTTGCCCAAGGTCACACAGCAAAGTAGCAGAGTAAGGCAGTCATTCTGAATTATCTCAAAAATCTATGAGCTAGGTTTCAGAGATACTAACCCCAACAAAAAGAAATAAAGGATTAAAGCAAAAGGCGCCCTTCTTGGAGCCCAGGAAATGATTCAGGACCCAGGATGAGCTTGAACAGCCCGACACTTCTTCTTGACCTCTCCCCTACTCCAAAGCCATGGGTCCCTAAAAAGGGTACATCTCCCACGTGTCAAAGGGCGGACTCCAGCTTTAGCCCAGCCCTGCTCTGGGTCAAGCCCCATTAGGATATGGCGTGGCAACTCAAATAAGATTTTGTACCCAAACAGTCAGCAAATTAGTCAGCAAGATATGAAAGTACTGTCCAGCCTTCTGTCTTTAAACCAGGCTGACCAATTCACATATCAGCCAGCAAATTGTTTAAATTAACTTCACTTTTATGGAAATTGTCTTGGAACCGTTCCCTTTGTCCCTGCTCTAGCTCCTCGCTCTGCTCTCTTCTGCACACATCTACTTCACTTGCCACGTGCTATACCCCAGTGCTGTGATACAGAGGTGGGCGCTTCACCGCCTCCTGCCACTGCTGCCCTGGGAGCTCAGCTTGTTCTAGCAGACGTAGTACCAGTTCTGACTCCCCTCACTCTCCTTTTCCCTTCTTCCCTCTCTACCTGTTTGGAAGTTATGCTCTGTGTTTATTCTTTAGTGGTTATTCAAGCTGATACATACATTTAGTTTCACAAAAGTCTTAATCAGTATCTTTACTTCCCTCCTGAATATAAAAACCTGAAAAGTAGTGTTCTAATTGCCCCCTCAAATTATATGCTATTGTTGTCCAGTATTTTAATTCTAGTCTATATTTCCATCCCATAAATTATATATTGCTTTTACTGTTAAGGTTTACTTTTGCCAACATTATTTACCAATCTTTGTTCAGTGTTCTTTCTTGCATCTGACCTTCCATCTGACATCACTTTCCATCTCAAGGACACCCTTTTGTGAGTGGAATCTCTGCTTTTGTCTGAAAATGTTTTTATTCACCCTTTCTTCAAAAAGTCTCACTGAGTGTAAGCTTCCATGATAACAGTTCTTTTTTTTTTCTACTTAACACGATGAAGATAACCATTTCACTGTTTTCTGGCTTTCACTGTTGACACTGAAAAGTCACCTATCCGGGCTGTTTTCTATAGGTAGTCGATATTTTCTCTCTAACTGCCTAAAATCTTTTCTTTGGTTTTCTACCTCTCACCTTGATGTCTCTAGATGAGTTGCTTTATCTTGTTTGAGGTTCATTGGGCTTCCTAAATTTTTCTAAATCTTCAGGTACTAAATCTGAAGTTTGGTATCTTTCTACAAATCCGAAAAAGCCTGGGTGTGGTGGCTCATGCCTATAATCCTAGCACTTTGGGAGGCGAAGAGTTCAAGACCAGCCTAGACAACAGCAACACCTCGTCTCTACAAAAAACTAAAATTAGCCAGACATGGTGGTATGTTCCTATAGTCCCAGCTTCTAGGGAGGCTGAGGCAGGAGGATCGCTTGAGCCCAGGAGTTTGAGGTTGCAGTGAGCTATGATGACACTACTGCACTCTAGCCCAGG
>NW_012145190.1:2337012-2338618 GCF_000956105.1 Propithecus coquereli
CTCACTCACTGACTCACCTAGAGTAACTTTCAGTCCTACAAGCTCTGTTCATAGTAAGTACCCTATAAAGGTATACCATTTTTTATCTTTTATACCATATTTTTACTGCATCTTTTCTGTTTAGATGTTTAGGTACACAAATACTTGCCATCATATTAAAATTACCCACAGTATTCAGTACAGTAGCATGCTGTACAGGTTTGTAGCCTACTGGGCTATACCATAGCCTAGGTGTGTAGCAGGCTATCCTGTCTAGGTTTATGTAAGTATACTCTATGATGTTCAAATAACTATCTCTATCATTAAGTGAGGCATAACTGTAATAAAGGAGTCAGAGTTTCACTTTTAAGAAGACAGTTTCACTTCAGTGGCACTACATAGATTGCAGGTTACAAAGCAACTGGCAATGATCTCATCACTAGAATGAGTTACTAGAATTTAAGACACTCTACAGGAAGTAAAGGTGAAGTCAGAGCTGAGTTACCAAATGTCCACAGTCAGACATTAAACAGGCCCAGAGAGGAGAGCTGGGGACTCAAAAGTACAGAGAAGACACGGTGGGAAGTAGGCTGAGCCAGGGGCTGTCCCAGGAATTCCACCAGAAACAAGTTAGAGGCAGGTTGTAGCCATCAAATGGGTGGCTAGGACTCAAAGCCAACGGCATCCCACTTCCTGTCTCTGCACTCACTTCACACAGTGCCAGACCTGTAAGGTTTGGGGATGGCAGGCAGAGCATCCCCTATTTTCAAATGAAATACAAGTTTAAAAAGCCAAAAATCCGTGTTATGTTCTGAGGAAAGGGGGATGATGCTTAGCATCTCTGCACAGGAGCACAGAACAGTAGGAAGTGTATTACCAAATCCTCTGGGCAGGAGAGGTGAGGTGAGGAGGTGGCTAGGCTGAACCATCTAAGGGGCAGGGGCAGAGTGGCCACACTGTCTGCCCATCCTAACCACAGATCATGGGCTCTGGACTGAGGTTCCATACTGAAGAAACATCTCCTGAGGAAGTGGGCTATAGGGCTCCATGTTGACCACAAAAAGGTGGCCCACAAGCAGGAAGATATTAGGCCGAAACAAAATTATGGCAGAGACTTACAATGGTAAAATAGGCAATCGTGAGAAAAATTGGGTGGACCTATATATGCAGTAGAGTATAAAGATGTCCATGACTTATTTTGGGGGGGTAAAAAATGCAGAATATGAACATCATACATAAAATCATTCCATTAGAAATAAGTCTATGCTGTATAAGCACACAGAGACGTCATCGGGAAAGACATGCAATAAATGGCTAGCAGCAGTTATCCCTGGGGAGGTGCCATAAAAGAGAGGGTGGAATTTCAATTCTATAATCTGCTGTATTAAATTTTTTTTAACAAGTCATATAGGCTCTTATATTTATTTATTTTAGAGACAGGATCTTGCTCTGTTGCCCAGGCTAGAGTGCAGTGGCCTGATCATAGCTTGCTGTAACCTCAAATTCCTGGGCTCAAGCAATCCTGCCTCAGCCTCCTGAGTAGCTGGGACTACAGGTGTGCACCACCACACTCAGCTAATTTTTAAAAATTTTTTGTAGGATGAGTCTAACCATTGCCCAGGCTGGT
>NW_012145190.1:2347741-2387203 GCF_000956105.1 Propithecus coquereli
TAATTTCTTGAGAACTATCTTCTACCTCACTAATCCCCCTTCAATTTGCCTAATCTATTCAATCCACTGAATTTTTATCTCAAATTTGTATTTATTTCTAATTTAAAAACTTTTCCCATTATCTGCTGGGATTTTTTTTACTTATTTTCAAACTTGTTTTAGTTCATTAATCAAGTTATTTTGTTATAGTCTATACGACAATGCCAACATCTGAAGTATTTAAAGATTGGCTTCTGTGTCTGTCTGTCCCCATTTTCACTCATGGTGCCTTATTTATCATTTACTGAGCAAGGCTGCTCATTTGCCTTGGAAGTTTATCTACTGGAAATGTTTTGAGGCCTTAAAGGAAGTGCCTTTGCTTCTGGAAATCAGAAGCATGACCAACTGAGTACCACTTTAAATTCCCCGTTTTGGACCACACAGGTAGCCTAAGTTCAGACTGAAGACCATCTTGTGGTTAGGAATTCTCAGGGAAGATATTCTACACCTTCTATGTGACACCAAGATAGAGACAAACGAGTTCCTTGCTGCCCCCTTCTATGGAGTTCTTTCTTGCTCACGTGCACACTGAGGGTACCCAGCCTTATGTGAGCACCTATTAGATTCTGCATTTTGTTTCCCATACTCTGTGCAGTCACTAAAGCAGGTTAAGGTCTGCTGTGTTTGGCCAAAACTGAGTAAAAGCTTTCTTTAGCAGTTACTTCTTAGGATTCTAGCTTTTGCTTCACTTGGAAGATTTGTGGATTCTTTACTTTTATGGCTGCTCAACAATGTTTAAAAGTATTTTCTATAAATGTATTTACCCAGCATCTTAGCTGCTTCTGCTGAAAGGACTTTTCAGAGCATCTAATCCACTGTACTGAGGCTGAATTAGTTCCAAATATGTGCACCACACTCCCCTTGCCCCTGATTCTGACAACAGTTGTACAAAGACCAACACAAACCTGCCTTAAAGGTAGAAGGCGAAAAACAATTGAGGTGAAGACAAGTAGTAAATAAGTGACTGGAACATCACCATGGATATCCCACATTTCTTTTTCTTTTCCTTGGGCACAAATGTCTCATGGCACTCAGACTATCTGTCCATTAGCACTAGAGATACTGGGGAAAGTAAGGTAGTCATCCCTTTGTGTCCTTAATAAGAGTGAAGTAACCTGTCCTTTTCAACAATGAAGACAGAGATGTATGACTCGACTCGATCCATTCATGGATATCTGGCCCTGGTCCTTTCATACTGCACAAAAGAAGAAAAACATAAATCAGGTTAAAATAATGCAGAACAATCAAAATGATTATTTTCATTGATGCTTTCCCTCACTTCCTCCAGCATTCTCTCCATTCATGTCTGCCCCTACATTCTGAGTGAATCAACTGAAGAACTAATGCTTTAAGGGACAAACAACAGGAAAGTCAAGAGGTCTTAAAGTTATATTAAAAAAAAATTTACTTCTGGCAATACCTTGTTTCTCACTTTCCTGAGCTTTCCCGTGGTAGGTCCTCTCTGGAGTGATTTAAAGTTCTCGGAGGCAGTGGGGCTACTTGCTCCCCCGTTGAGGTATTCTTCATAGCCAAAGTGATGTTTTAGTTAGAGCCAGCAATTCCAGGAGATTCTCTAAGCCCTAGAGTGTCCCATGTCAAGGGATAACTTCCCTCCTCAGCAGCCTGGGCGATACCCACGTGACAGGATTTGCAGGACAAGAAGTTTCTCCTACCTACATGCCACACACCAGCCTATCACTTACCATTACCTCAGTTTCTCTGTAAGCCATTCATTCCTTCGAGATGTTTTCTTTATGAATTCTCTTACCATGGTGATCATCACACATTATTTACATTCACCATGAAACTAGTACTACGGTCGGTGGAGTTGGAGCCAGTTATCCTAGTTCCACTTTGAGCCTGTCACCTTTAGCATGTCACTAGACCAGTGTTGCAACTTGCAGTTAACTGGCCACATACGTCAGAACAATCTGAGTGACTTACTAAGATTTCAGATGCCTGAGTCCCACCTACTGAATCAATTTTTGGAAATGGAATATGGGAATATGTATTTTCAACAAGCATCCAGGTAGTTCGTATGTACTTGCTCAGATCCGTAAGGCTAGGTCTAGCTGGTTTATAACTTGATCTATGAAAATACCAAGAAGAACCTTTACTTCAGATATAAAAATAGGCAAAATGAGAAAGAACGATATAGAAAGACTGGTCTTTAGTTCTTCCTGGGTGAGATATTTGTAGCAAAGTACATTAGTTCAGCAAGAAAGAATGAGTGGCCAAGTGAGGTCATAGCTTTGAACTTTTGTCAGAAACTGTGTCACAGCAAGACTCATTACAGTTAGCTATCATGTTCACAAAACAGCTTTGTGGAGGCAGTAGAATGGTTGACCATAATCTTTAAGCAATTACAGAAAATCTCAGACTTTAAAGGATCCGGGAGTACATGGGAAATCTTGACAAAATCCAAAGGATTCCTAAAGTTGGTGTGAGCAAGAGATATCAAAAGGTTTCAAAAGCTGTACTAAATCAGCATCAAGAAACTTAAGAGATATAGGGCCTTTACAGATCATTCTGTTAAACACCTCATTTTAGTTAGGTAAGGGCACAGAAAGCAATGTTTCAAAAGATCACAGATATTAGCTATATAGGATTCTCATGGATTGTAATCTGTGAGAAAGGATCCGTTTCATTCTCTAATCTAAATCTTACCTCTACACAATGCTTAGCATATAGGAAGCGTTTAGCAAATATTTATTGAATAAGATAAAACAAATGAACCAATCCAGGAAGAAGGGAGTAATGTTTGTATCTAGCTCAATGCCAGTGAATAATAAAGAATATTAACACGGAAATAAAAGGCTATTGACCAGTAGCCAGGTTTTTCTATATAGATAGAAACCATCTCAAGTGGGGCTACCAAACCTCTTTGGAAAGCAAGCTACAATAGCTTTTTGGCTTTGTGCCTCATGCTTCTAGTTGAACACTACAATTTTCAGACACAAATCAAGCCTTAAAAGGTAACAACTAGAATTCTTAGATTTCCTGGTCTTACTAGCCCAAGAAAGTTTTCAGACCCAAGTCCTAGTTCAACAAAATGAGATAGGACCAGCAGCAGCAACTATATAATTTTAATCTAAAAATTTAAGCATTTTACATAAATTCATGAGTCTTTTAATTATATGATAGGATATGAAAGCCTCAGAAAAATAAGTCTCCTTCCATAGGTCTTAATCCTTGGCCTCTGCAGTAGAGACAATCTCTGGTAATCCACACACAAATAATGTCCTACCAAATAGTATGGTCTGTCAAGTAAATAGGCCTATCATCTTCTGACTGAAGGACTGCATATAGCCTGAGAAGCCACATCATGGCCCAGTGATCACCACTTGTATACACAGGCCTTTTAATTCTACATTTTCATATTTATTAGAATGGCAGTTGGAGTTGGTAGCTTCTAATTTTCTACTCGTGTTATGTTCAAGAGGGCCACATATTGTAGTAATCTTTATTTAATGTTAGTTTTCTCAAATGTTACGAAAGAATCGCAGTGACTATGGAAGTCATTAATTCTTTATACTTTGGTTTCTTATCTCTAAGTGAGCAATAAGCTCCTCATGCTCAACTTCAGCCACATTTAATTTTTAAGAATCTTCGGGGGAAAAATGTTTCATGTATAATTAAAAAGAATGTTGTTTAAGCTGAGGATGAGCTCAAAATAAATCCTGGTATAAACTCCTTCTGGTTGCTCTGGAAAGAAAAAGGACACTGATAACGGAAGGAAGTAACCAAGATGAAGAGGGAAGAAATACAGCTTGAAGTGAAGAAATGACACAGACTCCCTACATACACACTTTAAAAACTTTATTTATATAAAAAACTTATTTTTTTTTAAAAGCATTAACAAGAGAGAAAGAAAAAGAAAAAAGGAACGGAGCAGAAGATGTGCCCCTTAGTAGTGTTCGGTGGGAAGGTGGGATTTTTGGTTCTCTGGAATTGAATGTTTAGTGTTTTTATAAATGAAAGAAAAAAACAGTTAAAGGTCCCCAAAAGCCCACAGCTGTTCTATTACCCACACCCCACCGAGAAAAAAAAGAGCACCAGGAAAAGAGCAGAAGAGGACAAGAGAAGCCAAGAGTGGAGCCGGGTCTGGATGGGGACGATTTCCCCTGTGCAGTGTGCTCGTAGGGTGACAGAGAGCAAAAGGCTCCTTTTTACCAGGAAAGGTGGATAGAAGTGGGGAAAACGGAAGGGAGAAAAAGGTAAATAAGGAATTTTAATGCATGGGGAAGGGGAGTGGTGGGTTGTGCACTTTTCTCCTACCCCATAGCCTCAATATATAAGGGAAGGGGAAGAGAGGGATAAAGAATTCCAGTTGCATGGAACAGAGCTTTTAGATTAAGGGGGAAGGCAAATTAAGGAAAAATATTAAAAAAAAAAAAATCAACCCGCATAGCAGCTGATTCCTCTAGCCCAACCTGTTAATATACGCTGAAGTGAGAGGGGGCAGTATTGGGGAGGGGGGAATTGGGGAGAGAACACTTTCCTCTATAACCCCTTCAGAGATGATGGTGAATTCTGGGCACCTAAGGAATAAGAGTTGCACCACTCACTCCTCCCACCAACCTCACTTTGAGATTTATCAAAACAGTATTTTTGCAAAATCCCAACCATATGCTGTTGAGCAAAAGCTTGCTATGGCTAAAATCAGAGGCTACATCAATCCCCAATGGAGAATCTGAGGTTCTCTAGGTCACTTCTCTTCTCTTTCTGCTATTTAGGGCCAACAGTGGGTAAGAAAGCAACAAAATACAATTTGCAAAATTATGAGAAATGAGACTGCAGAGGCAAAGAAAGGCACATGGAAGGGAGGGAGGAGATGCACCCAAGGCCAAAGGCACAAAGAAGAGGCGAAGCCAGGGGCAATCCCCACGTTATAAGGTAAAAGGGATAGGAGTTATATACATCAAGTCTTAGTTGGCCAACCAATCCAGGGTGGAGGCAGGGGAGGATAGGCCTATAAGGGCAGGAAAAGGAAAAATAGGGTAGGGGAAGCCAGCTTTGAAGCTTCCTGCCAGTTTCTGACTAACTGCTTCATGTACATTCCTAGTAGGCTCCTCCTAGAGGTTCCTCTTCTTCTCAAAAGACATTTTTCTGCTCCTTCTCAACCAAAAAGTCTTGACATTCTCCTCTTTCTATGGCCTTTTGCAAATAGCCAGGCCAAGTCAGCAGACATATCACAGGGTGGGAGAGGAGGGTTAACGACAGCCTCCGCAAGGGGCGGCAGCAGCAGCCCATGGTTGACATGAGGCTTGTAGAAGAGATGGAGTCTGTAGGTCCTTGACGGTCCCTGCCTCGGAGATGAGGAGAGCAAGGTTTCTTAATCCCGGTTCTAGGAGACCTCCACTTACTTAAGAGCCCTTGCCAGGTGGAATGTGCCAATGTTGCCAGCCTTCTTTGCTTCAAAAATAGCCATTAGGAATTAGGGAAGAGCTCACATTTCCCCTTCTCCAAAAGAAAATAAAAAGTCCCTTCCCCACCAGGAAAAAAAATCTTAAGAATCATCAGTTTATCAGATTGCTGGACATTGCATATACAGCATGTAACTTCCAAGTCTTCCCACAGCTTCCAGTGAAGATTCCCATTCTCTCCCTCCCTCCACACAAGGCCAAGAGTTCCAGGGAGAGCTGGCAAAAAAAGCTAATCTGCAGCAGTTGCTCAAGATATGCAAATAACTGAGTCAGGCTTCTTGGGAGAAATTGGGCTTGGGGGGGGGGGTGGGACAATTAAACTTCACTGGAAGAAGTTGGGAGTTGATGGAAAGAAGGCAGCCACTTAGGGCTATGAGGGCAGGAGGCAGCCTGGCAGTTGGCACAATAGTCCAGCGAAGAAAGGGAAAATCATCCGTCCATTTCACCACCAAAAAAAAGTACATATAT
This sequence comes from Propithecus coquereli, assembly GCF_000956105.1. NCBI lineage: Eukaryota > Metazoa > Chordata > Mammalia > Primates > Indriidae > Propithecus > Propithecus coquereli. The sequence goes on from NW_012145190.1 coordinate 2,353,675, forward strand.
TATAAGCCCAGATGGAACGGAGACAGTGGTGCTAAATCTTCTGCTGTGGAGGGAAAAAGAGAAAGAGAGGATGTTAATAGGGTTGGGAACAAGGAGACCCAAAATACACAGCTGAACAAATCTGAAGGAAGGAAGGCAGCACATAATGAAGAATCAGATCAACGACTGCGTGTCCCAGCCTTTTAAGAGGTAATAATCACAGAAGCAGAACCTCCCGAGCCCACATGGCTGAGACTAGTGTCTCTGGCCTGATCAGATCAGCGTGATTGGCAAACTACTGACACACAGGAAACTCCTTCCTCAAGGACGATCTTGGGGGTAACTAGAGGACATACCACAGGGGGGTAAGACACTTGGTCCCCCTCATCATCCAAAACCAATACATCCAACTCTTCCTCCAGAGATTCCTGCCCCTCGTCCTGCTGTGAACACATGCAATTTGTTAGTATTAATTAGTAAAGAGATAGGAACCTCACGAGTGTGTGCCAGACCTAGGGAAAATCCCAATATCTGTAAACTCAAACAAAACAAGATACAATAGTAAGAGAAGGGCAAAATATTCATAAACAGGAGGGACAGGAAGAAGGTAATGTATGAGAACAGATTAATTAGTGTTAGTCCCATCAGTAACATGTTTATAGACTGGCTTCCTCATCTCAACCACTGCAGAATAATGGCCCAAGAAATCCCAGCATAAGTCAAAACCCCTACTTTTTCCTGAAAACCCCTACCAGAAAAGGATGCTTATCTTTTCCTCTGTACTTTTTTTCCTATTTCACAAAACACACAGGCTTCAAAATAGAACTAGCCTTAGATGGACAACAGTAAACAAAGAGAATTTACCATCAAGGGTGTTGTTCCCTTCAATGGCTCCATATCGCCTAGATCCCCAGATCGATCCAGTGTTCTATTGTGGTCCCCTCTCTCATTCAATGTGGAATAGTTGTTATCTAGGGAAAAAAGTACACAGAAATATGACATTCCCTTATGTACAATATATAAAAAACAGGGAAGCATGAATTAGGCACCTCTGTTGAGAACTGAGCTTTGCCAAATGCTCAAGAAAGACATTAAAGTCTGATGGTCCCTGACTTAAAAAGAACTAGAATCTGATAGGGAAGACATTATGTATGAAATACTCAGATTATGACATATGATAATAAAGATCTGTCTGTAAAATGTATTGGAATTAAGAGAAGAGAGGGTGTAGTATGCTGCAATAGTTAGGAGGGACCTGACAAGGGAGAACGAGACTTGAGTTAAGTCTTTGGGGATAAAGAGAATTTAGAAAAGCAAACGGGAAGAACATTCCAGTAGGAGGTATTGAGCACAATTTAAAGAAACACAGAGTGTAAAGAGAGAATAGCAAGCAGACCAGGCAAGCTGACACAGAGTGCACGAAGAGAAGACAGAGAAGGAAACTGGGGTCACACTGTGATGGGCTGTAAGTTTAGAGACAAAAACTTGAACTTGTGTAACCGGAGAGGCAGAGGAAGATTTTCTAAAAAGCTTTGAGCATGTGGGAATGTGAAAAAGTAAATTTCTTTACATCCTTCCAAATGGAAATGATCAGCCAGTGCTCTTCTAGGACGGTAAATGATCAGGGTGTTAGAAAAAACCACAGTGCTAGTATCCCTCAGCCCAGTGAAATGTTACTCCACATCCTTCGGCAGGAATTAATCACCTACCTAATGATTTTGTGTTTGATCCCATATTGCTCATCTGAATTTCTTCCCGATCAGGTTTCTTATCTATATGAAGTGAGAAAGTTATCCATGTCAAAAACGAACTCTTCAAAATCTATACACAACATAAAAATTGCTCTCTGGTCTGCCCTCCTTTCTTCCCTTCATTCAAATTTCTACTTAGCACCCACTACGTGCCAGGCACTGATCACAACTCCACAGTTGTAACAAGCCCTCATGGGACTTAGAGTGATCGCTTTCCTACAGACTCTCAATACAAGAAACAAATCCATCTAAGCCAGCAGTTTTCAAATTATTTGTTCTCAAGGTCCCTTTACAGTCTTAAAAAGTATGAGGATCCAAAGAGCTTTCATTAGCATGGGTTATATGTATTAATATTTATCACACTGAGAAATTTAAAATATCTACTTCCTTAATAAATTTATGTTAATAATATTTTTAATAGAAAATATTGTTAATTTTTGTGTATCCCTTCTATTACGTTTGGCTTAATAGAAGACAGCTAGATTCTCATATCTGTTTGTTTTTTTTTTTTTGAGTCAAAATCTCTGTTGCGCAGGCTAGAGTGCCCTGGTGTCAGCCTAGCTCACAGTAACCTCAAACTCCTGGGTTAAGGCAATCCTCCTGCCTCAGTCTCCCAAGTAGCTAGGACTACAGGAACACACCCCCACGCCTGGCTAAGTTTTTGCTATTTTTTTAGTAGAGACAGGATCTTGCTCTTGCTTAGGCTGGTCTCGAACTCCTGACCTCAAGCAATCCTCCCACCTCGGCCTCCCAGAGTTATAGGATTACAGGCGTGAGCCACCATGCCCAGCCTAGATTCTCATATCTGTTTCTGCACTGAATCTGTTGGGATATGTTATTTTGGTTGAAGTACACAAAGAAAATATAGCCTCACACAGATAAAAAGTTGGAAAAGGCAGGAAATTTTTAATAGTCATTTCAGATAATTTTGGTTATCCTTCTTTGATAGTATATACTAGACAAGTAGCAGTTTCTTAAAGGTTAGCAGTCATGTGGAATCTGAAACCAAACTAACAATCTCTTCATATTCTGTTAAATTAAAAGACTGGTCTGTCTTGCACTTTGAATGGATCAATTACCCACACGTGATTTTAAAACATCATCCGTTAGTCACTTGCAAAATACTGGTTCGAAGACCTATGTAGATGTTTCAAATGTTAACACACATCATTATATAATATTTTTCTAAAATCACATTCATTCATATCACCACTGATTTCATTAGAAAGTCTTTTAAGTATTGGGAAGTTACCAAGCTCACAGTGGCAGATACAAGTTTTCCAAAATTACAATTTTCACTTGAAAGCCCAGGCAGCAAATACTGTCAGTTATTTTCTTCAAAATGACAAGCTCACTACATTCATTTTTGAGAAAATATCTGCTAAATATCCATGTATAAATAACCAGTTTATTTGCCAGAAATTTTTTCAAGTAAAAATGATGTTCATAAAAAAGTGGCTAGTCCAACTAGTAACTCAGTAACTTAAGCACTTTTCCTTGAGACAATCATCATGCTTTGGTATGCAGCAGAAGTGCTTTATGAGTAATCCTATTTCATCAGCGCAGAATATTAAAAAGATGTGTACTAAAGGGTAGAAAAATAGTACAATTATTAAGTTTTACAGCTCTATCAATTATATTCTTAAGTAAAAATGGCTTTTCTTTTAACTAAGTACATGGCAATGAAGACTACAATGACTCATTCAGTTTGGTGTCACTCCCCTGGTTTGTGCTAGGCCACCAGCAGTAAGCACCAGTTCTTCTGTACCGTCAGTACAAATGACAACATTCTTGGAATCCTTAGACTACACTTCAAGAACTAATAATCGGCCCGGCGGGGTGGCTCACGCCTGTAATCCTAGCACTCTGCAAGGCCATGGCAGGAGGATTGCTTGAGGTTAGGAGTTAGAGACCAGCCTGAGCAAGAGCAAGACCCCGTCTCTACTACAAATAGAAAACTGAGCCCCGCATGGTGGTGCATGCTTGTAGTCTCAGCTACTTGAGAGACTGAGGCAGAAGGATTGCTTGAGCCTACGAGTCTGAGGTTGCAGTGAGCTATGATGATGCCACTGTACTCTAGCTTGGGTGACAGAGTGAGATTCTGTCTCAAACAAACAAACAAACAAAAAATTAATGACCAAGGCAAAAGCCAGTGTCATAAGGGTCACAATATACACTTTAAGTAAAAAAGAAAGAATTTACAAAACAAAATATATGATTCATCTCTTGGGGAAAAATGTGTTTGCTCACATGGCAAAAGTGTTTAAAAAGCTATAACCTAAAATAGCAGTGGCCATCTCTGGGTAACAGAAACAAGTGATATTTTTGTGTTATTTTTCTGGTTGCCTGTATTTTTTAATTTTTCTATAATAAACATGTATTACTTAATATTATATAAAAAAAGTTTTTTGAGAGAAAGTTGTGCTATATTGCCCAGGCTGGTCTCGAACTCCAGGGCTCAGGCAATCCTCCCACCTCTGCCTCCCTAGGAACTGGGACTATAAAACATACACCACTGCACCTCGTCCCTATATGGAAATTTAAAAGAGGGAAAAAAAAAAATAGAAAAAAGAGACTAGGGTCCCAGTGATTTTGATGTCACAAGCAAATATAGGGGAATCACATCCAGGCTAATAACCTGTTTTGTTTTGGTTTCTAATGCTCCTACCTACCCACTTCGCATTACAACCCTGGAGCAGAGTATTATTACCTTCCACAGGGGTGTGGAACCTGCGGCCTTAAGGTGAAATGTGGCCTTCTAGGTCCTAAAGTGTGGCTTTTTGACTGAATCCAAATTTTACAGAACAAATTCTTTTACTAAAAAGAGTACAGCAGAGAAAGATGAAGCTTTTCTTGCCTCCTTTGGTGCTTAAAAAAGAACAATCTTGAAATTAGAAGGCTGCAGGTTCCCCACCCCTGCGCAGAGCGGCTAAAAGGAGAAGGGTGTGCCCTCTGGATACTGTACCTGATTTTTGGTTCCGGTCAATGAGAGGGAGAGTGCTGTCATCATATGAATGACTACTCTGGCTTCGAGAAGCGTTGTTTAGATTCACCTGGAAGCAAACACAAAATGCAATAATGCCACAGAATATTAAATTCACCCATATCTTACTCCTTAGTGGGCACAAACCTCTAAGTTCCTATTTCCAAATACAATTCTTACAAAAAGGCAACTCTTGTAAGGGTTGAATAAATACCCTATACAGTGAAACAAACTAGGATATATGGCTTCTATTTGTGTTCTGGAACAGATTACAAAGGTTCCAAACACTGATACTATCAGAAGGAAATATAGTCTCGGAATAGTAAACTACTTCAAAGAGCTATGGGGACTTGGGGAAAAGACAAAAAGGCCATCTTCATCCTTCATCACCACCAACACTTATAGTATATTATGACGCAGAGGAAGACCAGAGCACTTTCTGCAGCAAATGCACTGTTGCGCCCCACTCTTTTGAGGAGTAAGGCAAATAATTTCTACTAATTAAGAGATGGGTCAAAAATAGATTTAGTATGATGGTGAAAAAGAAAAAAAAAAAAAAAACTCAAAGAAGACAGAAGCATTACCCTGGGACCAAGGGGGGAAAAAAGGTAAAATTCTTGGTCTCAAGAGTTATCATACCTGAAAGTCTGATTTCTTCCACCCTTCTTTTTCCAGTGGCTTCCGCAGTTCTTTATATCCCCAGATGGTCTGTAATACAAGTGCTGCTGCTCGAACTTCTTTTTCTGAGCGGTTCCTTTTGAAGAGAGTAATATCATATGGAATTTGGATGTTAACACCAGGAAAGAAGCTTAGAACCTATACCCTCTAATAAGAACATAAGAATGTGGATGCCAAAATGGACAAAATCAAGTTTTCATCAAATGCTACATTCTATCCCAAGCAGTGACACAAAAAATGTTTAAGAGTCTGTTATCAATTGTGGATTAAAATTAAGATAGAAAATAGAGTAATACTCTTCACACTTCATACATAAACAAAGGGAAATAACCTTAGAAGCAAAAGAGGAAAGCTCCTTCCTAGCAACTCCCTTCTCATACAAATTCTTCCAGCTGTGATTTTAAGTGGTAAGCTCACCCTGATTTGTTGATCAACACCAGCTTCTCAATACCCTGTGTCTCTCGAAGCTTTTTGGCAGCCTCCAAGTTTTCAGCAATAACCTCATTGATGGTGTTCAAAATAGAGACGACGGTGTCCTCAGAGAAATTCCAGGAGGAGTTCTGCTGCCCTCCCGGCAGATTCTTTACCAAGTTAGGAATAGCATGTTTACCTATAGAAGTAGGACAGAAGGAACGTACGCAGGGAGAAAAGGCAGAGTCAGGTCATAAGAAGCCTTGCACTATACTTAAATGCACTGATCATATCAAGTATAGGTACTATCCATACAAATCAATTCATTTTCTTATGGGATTATCATATCAAAAAGGGCAAAGGCCTGGAACAGTCATGGATTTATTGTCCTTCCCACCCCTTTATCTCTTCTCTCCTTCGTTAACACTGAAACAACATGAATACTGTATATATCACATATACTACACAGTCCTTTCAGATATTCTAATAAAAACAATATATTGAATATTATAGTAATTGAATGTAATACAACAGTGATTCTGCCACTAACTAGCTGTATTAACTCTGGGGAAATTACTTAACTTCTGTGAACCTCAGTTTACTTATCCTATTAAAAAAAGAACCTTTGTAACATGTATGGATTAAATGAAAACAGAAAGGTACTTAACATTGCCTAGTAACCAAGTACTTGATAAATAAATAATAGCTATTGTTATTCTACTTTTGAAGAGTCATCATTTCTCATCTTTCCAAGAACCATTAAACTATAACTCTCGCCGACCCTTAGATTCATAAACTATGGAGGGCTAGGGTCCTTCCCTCAAGTCACTGCAATAAATTCAATAAATTATCAAGCACCCGCTAGATTGCGGGCACTATACTAGATGCTGAGGTAACAGCATCCAACTCCGTACCAATTAATTCTTTGTTGCGAGCATCCACAGCCAGGTTTCTCAATGCTCCAGATGCAGCTTTCACTACACGCTCATGTTCATTGGTCAGGAGGTCAGCTATGGCAGAAAGAGCCTTCTCTTGACGCAGAGCCGAGCGAATGTATCGACCATACTAGAAGAAACACATGGTAAGAGGTAAAACAGATTACAAATGGCACCAAACTAGTCATCTAAGTTCTCCCATCTCCAAATTCATTTTCTGAAGGTACTTACCGTCCAGCGCCCAGCACACAAGTTCTGAATCGCTCCAGCCGAGGCTTCTAGGATGGCAGGAGTCTTGCTCTCCTTGAGGAGTGAGATGTATATCCGAATCACCTCTGGCTGAAATAAGAGCTCATAGCCTGCACAAGAAAGGAAAAGAAGGCAGAGGATGCTAATCAATATCTATCAAAAAGGCTCTAGCTAACTGGAGTCCAGCCTTGGTACTCTGAATCAATGGATTTATGCTCCTATATCATTAGGCTCCCTCAACTCTCCTACCCACTCAACAGCAAGCTCAGAGACCTGATTCCATGCCTTAATAATAACTTATCCATGGTAAGAGCAGAACAGATATCAACTCATCATATTTAACTCCTGTCTTTCCTTCCTCCTTACCAATTATTTCTAATTTAACCCAGTCATTCACCCCACTTTACATTAATTAAGTAGAAGGGCCCATTGTAGACATAACATTTAAGTTTTTTATATCTATGGAGGGTTGTGAACTTTGGTTTCACTGTATTGATGATGATAAAGATCCAAGCTGTGAAAAATAAGCTTCTTATTAATAGTGAGGTTTAAGTCTCAAAAACAGTAGTGGCCACTTAGGATTCCTAAGTTTCTGCTCTAAGGACCTTATCCTATCCTATCCTCAAGTAACTTGAATAATTTCCTTAACAAGTAGTCCTTTCCAAGTTATTGTTATACTACTATGGAGTTTTCTAATACTTTCACCATCACTTCAAATCCCTAAGTTGGAGAGAATACTAAACATATACAAACTTACCTCGAGCAGGACTAGTTCTTTTAGGGAAATCCACTGTATCATTTGCTGGATCCTCTACAGGTTTTTTCCCTGTAGAAATGAATAAAAGAGGGAAAAGGGGTAAAAAGTTAAAGAAAGCAAAGATTGCACTTAGCATATTTTTTATTCTTCAGTCAGAATCTTTCGTTCAGAGATGCATGTTTGGGGGAGAAGGGGAACATAATCTGTCCCAGCAGGGGCTATGCAGAAACAAGGTCAGAAAACAGGCAGGAGATAAGTAAGACAAGGATAACCACTGTTGTAGCTACTGTCCTGAGTTCTGATAACAGGGACTGCTGCCCAGAAATAGCATGCCATGAGCTATTAGCTCAAGAGCTAAACTTGTTCCAATGTCTTCCTCAACTACATTTTCCTACATGCATTCACAGAGAAGAGTTAGACAAGAAAATACTAGGGAAGCTAAAACCAAAACATGCAAATTAGAAGTAGATAAGCACCTTAAAAGACTCCACTCACCTCTGGAGAACCATTCATCTTCCAGTGCATCACCCAAGGTGGAAAGCAGAGGAGAGAAACAAAGGAAGAAAAATGCAGGAGAAAGATGTCAGCAGGATTATGGACAAATAAGCAGGAAAGTACAGAAAGAAAAAGAAAAACACAAGAAACACAAAGGATGTATGGGGAGAAGGCCCCAAATTAGCTGGGTTCTCGTCCTTCACTGCCCCAGTCACCGATACTGAAACCACCACCACCTTCAATGAAGCACACAACACAGGGGAAGCAGCAGCAGAGCAAAAAGATATTCATGACCAGGCAGACTCCTATTCTGCTTGGCAAGTATTTTGTACCTAAAGCTAATAGTATTCTTTCCTACCAGGCATGGTGGCTCACACCTGCAATCCCAGCACTTTGGGAGGCCAAGGCAGGAAGATCACTTGAGACTAGGAATTCAAAACCAGCCTAAGCAACTTAGTGAGAACCTGTCGTTATAAAAACTAAAAAAATTAGCTGGTATGGTGGCATGTACCTATAGCCCTAGCTACTCGTAAGGCTGAGGTGAGAGGATTGCTTGAACCCAAGACTTCAAGGTTATTCTGAGCTATGATCATGCCACTGTACTCCAGCCTGGGTGACAGAGAAAGACTCTGTCGCCAAAAAAAAAAAAAAAAAAGTGTTCTCTTTCCTTTCCCTGTCCCACAAGGGCAAGGAACAGAAACCAAAACTTACCTTTGCCCTTCTTGGCCCCAAAGCAACTGGCAGCATGTGGCCCAGTATTGTTGGCAACACTGGGAGGTGCCTCTTGGTAACGCTCTGCCTGTGGGATCTCCCGGTGAACTTGATACGATAAGTTCCGAAGGAGGCAAACACAGTTCTCCACAAGCTTAGGGACAAAAGAAAAAAGGCTCAGAGAGAGAAAAAAATGCCTATTGTGATTTCCCAGCAAGCACAGGTTTCCATGATTCAGGTTTTAAAATGTTGATCCTCAAATGCACAGCCCAATCCACAATCTCTGAGGATGCCTCTTAAGCGCTCCAGGCTTCTCGAAATCCTTGTAGCCTCAGGCTAATGAAAAGCCCAACTCTGGACTTACTGGCTTCTGCTACTCTTTGGTGTGTGACCCAAAACTTGGATCACTGTTTTTACTACTTAGAAAATGTACAATCTTAGAAGACAGCTAAGCAGCTTTAAAATAATACAGGGGAAGGAAATTCTAAAGAAAACTGTTTTCTTCTCAATTGAATTCCCATTTTAGAGAGTAGGGCTGGTACAGATATTTAATATTATTTGAAAGCATGAGACGATAGGTCTTTACTACAGATATCTCATGGTTGTAGTGAATGGAATTCACTCAGACATTAACTTACCTTGCTGTCTGAATCCTTCTGCCCAATCTCAGCCTGAACAATGAAAATGAGGGCATCAACTAAACCATCACATTCCCGAAGTTTCCGGCGAGCTTCACTCCTCTCTGAGCTTACGTTCCTGAGGGGAAACCAGAAGCTTCAAGATGACTCAAATCCAGAAATCCTCCCTAAAATATCCCTCAACATCTACGAGCTTCCTCAATACTTTCTATTCACTATAACAAATACTGAATACCTATTATAAGGCACTGCAGTTGAGAGAAAGCTGATTCACAGTTCCTACCTTCTGCGCTTTTACAACCCACTGGGGTGTGGGTTAATAAATGTACACCAACAACAATAATTCAAGATAGAATAGATACTTCTTGTATGGAAGCACAAATGTAGCATGGAGCACAGCACATAGGGGTATATTCTGAAGAGAGAAAGGTTACATTGCAACATTTACAGGATATAGGAAGACGAAATCAGGAAAACTTTCATGAAATAAAGGCACTTGAGTTTAGCCTCAAAAAGATAAATAAGGAGAAAAGGCATCGGCGGATAGAAGGAATAGACCTTCCTCACCCATGCCCTACCTTCATAATACTCTGTACTCCTTTTGTTGCATTTAATGCAGCTTGACTTGAAGTACAGATAATTGAGGGCAGGGACACAGACACACACAAGTCCAGGACTAGACCAGTGCCTTACCCGTGGTAGATACTGAACAAGGGCTTAACCAAGTAGGTGAACAAAGCTAAAGACAACTAAAAGTGAGGAGGTTGTGTGGGGAACATCAAGCAAGGCAACACAGGTACATGCGGAACACACGAGGAAGAGGTGACAAAGGCAGGAAGACAGACTGGAGCTACAGGACACAATACTGATAGGAGCAGAGGCTGAATAACAAGCTAAAGATTTTTAATCTTTTTTAAAGAAATTTAAGTCACTCCTCAAAAATTCAATCTTTGCGTTCTCAAAGCCCCTAGTGTTACCTGAGGCAGCCAGCTGTGTTGGTGAGCACTGACTCCCACTCAATGTGGCGTGGCTTACAATCTTCATTAGGCTCCCGCTCCCAACCAGAATGTGGAATGATCACTTCATCTGTCAAGGCATGCAGTGCGTGGTCCACAATTTCCATTTTGATCGAGTCATGGGATGAGAGATTCCACAGAGTTCCTGGCAGAGACAACTTGTCAGATAGCTCTCAAGCACCCGACACTGTATGTTTGAACAATGTCAAAGAGAATTTCCCATTGCATCATTTCTTAGTCTTCCCCAATGACCAAGTATCTTGTAGTGATATTCAAGCTTTTTGTTTGTGACCCACAGCAAGAAATATATTTTACATTATAGCAGAATACATACAGATAATGAAATAAAGTTTTGTAAAACAATGCTTACTATAAAGCAATGCTCTCTCATCTATCTATACCACAGTTTCCCAGTCTTAGCACCACTGTTTTGTTTTTTTTGAGACAGGGTCTCATCCAGGCTGGAATGCAATGGCATGATTGTAGCTCACTATAACCTTGAACTCCTGGGCTCAAGCAATCCTTCCACCTCAGCCTCCTGAGTGCCTAGGACTACAGGTGCATGCTACTACAACTAATGGCTTTTTTTTTTTTTTTGAGAGAGAGGGTTTTACTACATTGCCCAGGCTGGTCTCAAACTCCAGGCCTCAAGTGATCCTCCTAACTCTGCCACCCAAAACACTGGGATTACAGGCATAAGACATTGCACCTGGCCACCACTGACATTTTGGGCCTGATAATTCTTTGTTGTGGGGAGCTGTCCTGTCCATTGTTGGATGTTTCCCAGTATAGCCATCTTTACTCATTAGATACCAGTAGCACTCCCTCCCCGACCACGGTCCCAAATTATAACAATCAAAATTATCTCCAACACTGCAAATGTCTTCTGGGGGCAAAATCACTCCCAGTTGAAAACCAGTGGTCTATAGTATTTCTTTTCCTTTCTTTCTTTCTTTCTCTTGAAATGCTGATTAGGTTCTACAAACTGTGTTCAATTTACACTAATGGATCATAACCTACAATCAGAAAAACTGCCGTTCTAAATAAATAAAGGGCCACAAGCTCAAGTGTCTAGGCCAGGCGTGCGGTGGCTCACGCCTATAATCCTAGCACTCTGGGAGGCCGAGGTGGGTGGATCGCTCAAGGTCAGGAATTTGAGACTAGCCTGAGCAAGAGCGAGACCCCGTCTCTACTAAAAATAGAAAGAAATTATTTGGACAACTAAAAATCTATATAGAAAAAATTAGCCGGGCATTGTGGCACATGTCTGTAGTCCCAGCTACTCAGGAGGCTGAGGCAGTAGGATTGCTTCGAGCCCAGGAGTTTGAGGTTGCTGTGAGCTAGGCTGACACCACAGCACTCTACTCCGGGCAACAGAGTGAGACTCTGTCTCAAAAAAAAAAAAAAAAAAGTGTCTATATGGGCCAAGCAGGTGGGTCAAGACAGGGAGATATTTAAAAGAAACTATCAAAATGTAGAAAAATGGCAATTGATACTCAGCTTCCATATTTGGGAGAAAGTTTCCTATGTGGCAGTAGTTGCTCAGAGATAACAGGATATGTTAGAGATTATTACAAATTAGAGAGCACGTGCTCCAATACTCCAATCAGCTTAGATCAAATACTGGGAGAAAAATAGATCCATCTTTTACCAGCTTGTCCACCTTTTCTTTTAAACAGATAGAGTCCTGCTCTGTTGCCCCAGCTAGAGTGCAGTGGCAGCATCACAGCTCACTGCAACTTCAAACTCCTGGGCTCAAGCCATCCTCCAGCCTCAGCCTCCCAAGCAGCTGGGACTACAGGTGTGTGCCACCACACCCAGTTAATTTTTCCTATGTTTAGTAGAGAAAGAGTCTCATTTTTGCTCAGGCTGGTCTCGAACTCCTGACCTCAAGCGATACTCCTGCCTCAGCCTCCCACAGTGCTAAGATTACACGTGTGAGCCACTGTGCCCGCTCACATTTTTAATAGAAGCCAAGGGACTGGAATTTTAAGTGAAATATCCTCAATTTTAAACATTAGCAACCATTTCTTTAAAATTTCAAAAGCCCTGCATGATCTAAACAAATCTGTGAGATGGATCCAACCCAAAGGCCACCAGTTAAAACCTTTAATAAAAAGTAAAAGGACTGGAAACCCCTCTAGCTCTCAACATCTCTAGAAGGTAACAGTAACCCAAACCTAACAATTTTCCTTAAGCCTAGAACTCACCAGTAATGACTTCAGTAAGGTCCATATCACGAGCCTTTCGGAGCAATCGAACAAGGGCAGGAACACCATCACAGTTTTTTATGGCAATCTTGTTATCCTGGTCACGCCCAAAAGAGATATTCTTGAGAGCTCCGCAGGCTCCAAGGTGCACTTCCTTTTTAGGGTGGTCCAACAATCCCACCAGTACTGGGATGCCCTTGAGCTTCCGCACGTCAGTCTTCACCTTGTCATTGCGGTAACATAAGTGTTGCAGGTATGCAGCTGCATTGGACTTGACAGCATCCAAGCGGAATCCTAACATGGCGATCACCTCTGGCAGCTCTGGCTGTCTCCAATTAGGAGGTGGGGGCCCTCCCTTGCGCAGGCTATCCAAGCTTGCTAAACTTCCCCGCTCGTGCTGGGCCAAAGGAGCCCAATAGTACTGATCCGATGGCACCTCCTCACCAATCATGTCTTCATAGCTCCTGCAAAGTTTTGGAAGAACCAAGAGAAAAGTGAAATATATCAAGCCATTAAGCCATTAGCTTCCTGGATGCTCCCATTATCCCTCATCTTCAAGGCACAATTAACCCCAGCTCTAGTACACTGATCTCCCCTTTCCATAAATGATATACTGATCAATTTTCCTTAATGGGATAGGAAAAATAAAGGTAATAATCTTCAAGGCGCCTGCAATTAGATTAAAACTACCTTTTTCTGTAAAGTTTGTTGGCTTAGAAAGTAACAGGCAAAAAAGAAAAAAAGAAAGGAACAGGCATTCAGGAGAGGTTAATCACAAAAGGCTGGGAGCAGTAGCTCACACCTGTAATCCTAGCACTCTTGGGAGGCTGAGGAGGGAGGAACGCTTGAGCTCAGTTTTAGAACAGCCTGAGCAAGAGCAAGACCCATCTCTACTAAAAAAAGAAAAATTAGCTGGGCATGTTGGCATGCACCTGTAGTCCCAGCTCCCTGGGAGGCTGGGTAAGGAGGATGGCTTGAGCTCACGAATTTGAGGTTGCAGTGAGCTATGATGACGTCACTGCACTCTACCCAGGAGGACAGAGCGAGACTCAGTCTCCAAACACATATATATACACACACACACACACACACACACACACACACACACAAAGAACCAAATCCTGATTACTTAGCATTTAGAGATTAAAATAAACCCTCAGACAGCAGAGTTAACCAAAGCAACTGACTCAACGCCACAGAAGTCAGCAAAAGCCTGAGAACAGTTCTTACAAACCCTTAGCTGAACAGGAAACGAAGCATTTACACACGAGAAGCATTTGGTGGGGTAAGACCTCAAAACACATTTCATATTTAAGCTTCGCCTTTATCCTACTTTGGAAATTATAAAAGAGGCTCACAGAGAAAATTAGTAAAGAACATCTTGCTACACACCATGTGAGGACCTGGCTTTGGTACTGATGGGGTATAAACTTGAACATTAATTTTGACAATTCATCTCAAGGTCACATCTGCTACTCAGCACGTATGTTAGAGATATGACTTCTATCCTCCAATTTCTAAAGACAGTAACTCCAATTCTGTCAAAATGGAGTCTACTAACCAACATCACATTTGGGATGCCCAGCCACTAGAAACAGACAAGGCAATTGACGGTAAGAGAAAAGTCAAACCAGAATGTAATTCTTCCTGTTTCAGTACTATCAACAACCACTAGAGGGTGAGTCTGTCACACTATTATTTATTCATAACCACCCGGAAGAGACCCATTATCTCTCACCAGTGGCTCCCACAGGAGAGAGGATTATCTATTGTATTGAGCTCTCCAAATAAATCAGTTATTTGTTCTACAAAACCACTCCTACTGTCACCAAATACTCAAGGTTGGCCAGTGCGGAAGGCCTGCCTCACAGGTATCAACATCAACCACACAACAGTGATTCAGAGGGATAAAGCACTTAGTAAAAAAAAAAAAAAAAAAAAAAAAACCAAGACTATTTTAAAATATCTTCGAAACAAAATAAGTTATATAGTTAAGTTTTAAAAGTAGGCTACTATTAATAATCAGTATATTAAGTAAGATTCCATTTTACTAGGGGAAAAATACGGTATGTTCACATGCATAAGAACTCAAAGGATGTCAACCAAAATGTTGACAGTGGCTCTTTATCAATAGATGGTGTGCTTTACTGAGTTTTTCAAGCTCTGCATTGAGCACAGTTTACTTCTATTACTGTTTCAATATAAACAATTACAACAATTACCATAACCAAAATTTTCATCACTCAGAAATCTGTCTTATATCATCTTTCACAGGCAGTGGATCAGGACATTCTTTCCTTCAAAGCTGTGACCACAAAGATCAAATGACTTGCTTAAGGCTACATAGCTAGTGGCAGAGGCACAAGTAGAACCAAGGTCTTTGAGTTCAGTGCTTTTTCCACTAATCACTGCCTCACTATTTAAGTTTGACCTTGCATTACTCTCCTAGACCTGGAACAGGAAGCAGCAAATGTTCTTGCTAGTCAAGCAGGTTTCCAAGTACAATGTTGTTACACTGGAATAAACCCAAGAACCAGGCCCAAAACCCTATTTATGTCAACTACAACAGCTAGGGACAGCAGAGAATGACCTGGCCACCCACACCTATCTGGTTACTAATGAGGAAGTCAGAAAAAGCCTACTTGCAACAGAGCCAACACCCTGGGCAGACTGCTTCAGTGATAGCTGCTATCTACCACTGCTCCAGGTTGCACCAGCTGCAGTCTGGTGCCCCTATAGGAATAAAAATGAGTCACATGGGAGTTGGATCAGCTCTCCAAGACAACCTGAAAGGTGAGTGACTCAGGCTTAGATAATGGGGCCTCTACCCCTGGGCCCAGCCCGTTCAGTGTTAATCAAAGCTACCCAATACCTGAGGAAAATGAGCACCAAGGCACTTGCTTTCGAAGGTCATAACCCCATACTGAGAAATTCAGCAACAGCTGCTAAGGTACAGCAAGACAATCATAAATCTTCCCTCGTTTCTTATTTCTCTTTGCCTGGAAAACATTGTCCCTAATTTTTTCTAAAGCAGGGTTGGCAGCCCATGGGCCAAACCTGTTTTTGTACACCCCCGGAACTAAGGATGGTTTTTATATTTTTAAAAGGTTATTTAAAAAAAGAACGACAATATACAATGATATATGATCCACAAAGCCTAAAATAGTTCTATCTGGTTCTTTACAGAAAAAAGTCTGCAGACCCCATTCTAAAGCATTCTCTCAAGGCACCAAGGAAAACCATCTACAAGTTCAAACATCAATCACTCCCTTATTCACATCACCAAAGAATCCCCAGGGACAAGTAGTAAAGCCATAGAGTAGGTAGCTGCTTAGCGACCTTTCAGAGTGTTGCTAATGAACCTCTCCCCCTAAGGATGCCAGGCTCAACACAAAGTGTCAGGGCCTTTGTAAGGTCAAGGTTTGTTTTTAACTTTGGGATTAAAACCACCACAGGAAGGTTCTTATACATACCCTTAACTGTCTCTTCTGGCTCTGAAAGCCTAAAACCCTCAACTCTATTGGGTTTGTTTGTTTGTTGTGTTTTGAGACAAGGTCTCACTCTGTTCTCAGGCTGGTCTAGAGTGCAGTGGCATCATCATAGCTCACTACAACCTCAAACTCCTGGGTTCAAGCTATCCTCCTGCCTCAGTCTCCTGAGTAGCTGGGACTATAGGTGTGTGCAGCCACACCCAGCTAATTTTTCTGTGTGTGTGGCAGAGACAGGGTCTCATTATGTTGCTCAGGCTGGTCTTGAACTCCTGTCTTCAAGCCATCCTCCTGCCTCCACCTCCCAAAGTGCTGGGATTATAAGCGTGAGCCACTGTGTGTGGCCCTCAACTCTGTTCTTAAAACCAAACCAGAAGCTGAAGATTCCAAGGAATGAGTATTACATGGCCCCAGACATCAGGCTCCTTTATGATGCACACGATCACCAAAAGGTGGTCAGATCTTAGCTAGACACAGCAGAAACCTTGGCATAAAAGCAAAGTCCATTCTTTTGGACCAATAACCATCACAAGTCATTTTCTATAATTAGAATACATGACTTTCACAATGAAAAAAGATGATATAGATGGTCAACACTAAGCAAAATCAGACAAGGGAAAAACAAGGTGGCCTTCTACCAAAAAAAAAGCAAAAGGGAGGAGGCCACAAGTGTCTCTGATCCCAAAAAGCTCTTAGATAGAATGAAAGGGACCCCTTGTCTCAGAAAGACCCTTTGCTTCCCCTACTCTTGCCTACCTGAGGCGTCGGCGAGGGTCAGAGGGTGTCCCAGTCCGACGGGCAGTGCCATAATCAGACATCATACCATAATCCAGGTCATCATAGCCCATGCTACGCTGGTCATCCTCTAGCCCATAAGGCTCTGGATGAAAACGATGCAGATCCACACTGCTCCCACCTACCCGAACCTGGGGCTGGGGCCCATACACATCCTGTCTACTAGGTGCCCTGTAGCCTTCCATGCTAGGCCTATACCGCTCCTCAATACGGGTCACCCGGGACAGACTGCCATAGTTGTCACTGCCACCTGGATAACCATCTTCATAGTGGCGACTATATCCATCAGGAGGGTAATGGAAGTTCCTGGGAAGGGTAGCAGTGCCTGCTTGCCCCACATAGGGACCAGGTCCCCCATTGCCATTCTTGCGGAAGTCACGACCCAGAGTCTGGATATAGTTGTTAGAAACTGATGAAGCATCCATAGGCAGCCCATCTGGTCCCATAGGGACTGGTTGTACTGTCCTTGTTGTCACAGTCTTCACTACTTTCTTAACCTTCAAGTAAGGAACAAGAAAAAGAAAACTAATGAAGAAAGTGAGCAATTAAATATTAGACCACTCTAAGAAACCCCTACACCTCTAGGTCTCTTTACCTAGAAATGCCTTACAGTCTGCCATCTATCTTTCTTTCCATCCTATAGGAAGTCCCCAAACAGAAAAATTGCCCTGGCAGTAACTCTGACTATAAAGGAAGCTACTATAGAACGTGATATACCTTCTCTCTTCCCCATTCCATTAGATTTTCCCATATCTCTTTTTTATCTTTTCTGACCAGAGATCACCTTCTTTATGCCATCACTACAGATCAATGGCCCTTCATTCACCTTAATTAAATGCTTAACCCCTCCACTAATAGAGAGCACAGGAAGATCTCTTCTATCACTCCCAGAAATTATACAAGTCTTAGCATACTGTGGTCTCTGTACGCCGAGTGGTTCCATCATCTGAGGTCTCCACAGAGACTACAGACATGGCTCCCTCCGGGTCCTCCTCCGTGTAGGTCTCCACAATCTGCCCCGGCTCCTGCATCCTGGGGATGGTGCTATACAGAAGGTGACTGTGATCCTGTATGAAAAAGAGAAAAAGGAGAAAGCTATTAAGCAGCCATATGTATTAACAATCCATCCTAATGAGAAGCGTAAGTGATGCTGCAGGAGACAAGGACTCCTCATGCATCTTCTAAACTTGTACAGAAGGACACTAGACATAATTTCCCAGTTCTAGTCATTTGACAAACACAAACTGAGTTAACTATAACCACATCAACATCCAAGTGACAGAGACAGCGGATTTAACTTTCCAGTTCTGGTCATCTAAGTGAATATGAATGAACTGTGTTACTTCATCTACATTTGAGTGACCCTTCAAAAGAACAGCACACCCAATAAGTAAAGAACTTTTAAGATAAACCAGAAAATCCCAATAAAAGCCATATTTTGACTGGCTCTATGTTACTCTTCAGATACTGCCTAAAGGCTCAAGACCAGCCAGATTTTAGGTAGGGTTTTCTGCAACATAGAAATATGCCCTCTCTAGAAAAGAAATGGAGTGCCTGGGGATCAAAATGGGGGTGAGGGTGGGGTGGGGATAGCGATGACGACCAGTGCCCATTAAAATTCATTCCAAAACAAAACTATATATACATACACACACACACTTTGGAGCTCCACTTTATTTTCTTAAATGAAAGAAACTAATTAATAGGTTTTTATAATGTGCCAGGCACTTTACAAGACACCAATATGCTCTTATAGGCTGGGGAAGATACAAATGAAGCAACCCAGGCCTTGAGACAAAAGAAAATTACCTGGGGTCCGTTGAGTTTCAAATCTGAAAATTTCTGTCTCTCCAGGTCAGCATCACCCACAAATCGGCCGTTCTGAAACACATCCCATAAGAAGACAATTCACTTTGTGGCCTTCCTTTGCTCTATCAAACATAAATGATCTTTTTTCCAAACAAAAAAAGGGCTTTCAAGAAGGTATTTGTGGCCTGGAGTCCTTGTGTCAGTACTCATAAAAAACCACATCACTCCTTAGTCTTAGCACTTTCCTCAAAATTGGAATCAGGCCTGGAACTCTGGCAGACTGGGTCTCTGCAACATAAGAATGTAAGCTCCATGAGGGCAGAGGGTTCCCCCCCGGCCCCGTCAGTTTTGTTTAATGATGTATCCCTAATGCCTTGAACAGTACCTGGCACATAATAGGCACTCAAAAACTACTTGCAGAATAAATAGCAGAGACTCAGGTAAGTTATTCTTTACTAAATCTTTTCTGGAACACCATTAAGAATATAAGGAAAAGTTGGTGACGCTAAAGTGGGGGGGTTTCCAAAAGGCTTCTTTATTGTTCCATGAACCTTCATGCTCTATTACCACTGGAAACTCCCATTCCAGGCAGTGTTTTAAGGAAAGAAGCAAGAGAGAGTCTCCCTTTCTAAATACATAGAAACAAGTACCCCAACTCCCCTCACAAAAACAGAAGTCTCAATATTGTCATCACCAATTATCTGAGCCACAGAATACATTCCAAAATGTTATTAAATTGTTCTGTCTGAAGCAGCAAGAAATAATCTAATGACATCATACGACATAAAAATACATTTGCCTGCTCCTCTTCCAGTAGAATACAGTGAGATCCAGCCACCTTAGGAGACTCTTCCCCCACTCCATCCCTATTACATAGAGAGTGTAATGCTGCAGGGAGAGGAAGTTAAACATTACTTTCAGGAAGAAGGAAGGGTGTGGTTTCATTGCTGAGCAGAAGTTAAAAATAAGAGAGAAACCACGTACTAAATCTTGGAATTCCCCACCACCTCCAAGGCTGATCAGTCCTGTTTCCCCCTTTCTATATCGATATCACCCCTAACCCTCTATTCCAGTTCCTATAATCATCCTAGGAACACTGCAAACACACAACCTCCTTCAAATTCCTAATTATCCCCCAATTGAAATTCTGTCCTCTCACCCAACTATAAGGCTCCTCAGCATGAGGGACTTTCTCTATCTTAAAAAAGGTGTTATCAATGAAAACAACTATCAGGGGATGAGCATTATTCTGGTTCCCAACCAGAGATCTCTTAAGATGCTGTCTATCATGCAATGCCTATCTATCTTTCTCTCTCTCTCACTCACTCACACTCACACACACACACACACACACAGATAAAACCTCAGACAGATTACATCACAGCAAAGTCAGACTAGAAAAACCAGGGGAAACACAAGATCCTTCTCATTTCTAACACCGACTCTCCCAAGTCACATCATAGTGTCAGCCAACCCAGAGACCACTGGCTCCTGTGGTTATTTGGGTTAAATAGCAGCATGATGCTCCCTCTCCAACTCTAACCAACAGAATTAACAATGACCCCTTCCTCCAAGACATGATTTACACAGCCAAGAAAAAGAGCACACAAAGACAATACGGAGCAGGAATATACAATCTACGGACACTGCCACACCTTCTGAGAACAGACTGTTCCCTTAGGGATACTGAACTAGAGCTGAAAGCACAAGATGCCCAACCACTAAGCAGGCATTTACTTATCTGAATTTTTGATACCAAAAAAAAAAAAAAAATCAGAGAAAACAAAAGTAACTTGAGTACAGCCCCAAACTACATTATCTGCCATTACTAGAACTGCATCGCAACCTAGAAAATCTACTCCAGTAAAAGAATTCATCAGATGGATGCTCCCAGAGATTAAGTCCACCCAACTAGGCAGCAATATCCCTTTATCTCTTATCAGTATTTATCACCCCTGCAAAGATTCACCATGAAGCACAGGCAATGGACAGCCCATCACCAAGAGGGGAGTAGCTTCTCAAGAAGGATCATAGCCTCTCTGTGACCATGCCAAAGTCCTACCTGCAGGTCTGTTGGAGAGAGGGGTTACCTGATGCCGGCGGGTGAGGGTGCCGTTGGCCATGAGTGGGTTGGCATCTTGTGGTGAGACCCGGACGCGTTCCAGTTGCGCCGAGACGTGGCGCCGTTCCTCCTCCAGCGCCCGGGTCAGCTTCTCAAACTGGGCCTCTTGTTCCTTCACAGAGGCCAAGATGCTGGCGGTCGACTCCACCTCTGAGTCGTCCATGAAGGTAAGGGGCAGAGCCGCCGCAGGGCAGGGTATAAAGGAAGGTGGATCACAGAGGGAGGAGGAAGGAGGGAGAAGGCCCCCCTCACTTCACACTAGCGGGAAGGGGCAAGAGAAAGGAGAGAAAAGGTCACAGGTCAGAGAAGACAGGTGAATTATTAATCCCAGAGCCAAAGATGCCCTCTCATGGTTTTACTGCAGTGCAGAAAGCAAGCCACCACCAAGCCTGGGAGCCCATCACCAGTGACTGCTCAGTGCGCTTCGCCCAATACCCTCTTCAACAACTCCCTAGAAATAACTACTGAAAAGAAAGGTTCAACCAGATCCAAGTCTCTACACTGTCAGTAGAAGAGGGAGAATGTAGCTAACTGCTGTAGTCATGACATGAGATTAGATTATTTTTCCCTAGAAAAATTTGCTGGTATCAACTCAATGAAGCTATAACTCCATGGTAAGGACAAGCATTCACTGTCCTGCAGGAATAAGCCACTTCTAGAGATAATGGGGCAGTGCAGATCTCACTTCACCTCTCCCAAATCAGAACACTGAAACTGCCACAGTGGCGCCAAAATATACTAAGTTAATATGCTAAATTAAAATGCCAGTTAAGAAATGGAAGCAGTAAAAATGTTTCCACCACCAAAGGTAGGCAACAAAATTAAGGCCTCCATGTTTAATATATTTACGAAAGGGCCTTTCTACTTTCCGAAACTATACTACAATGTTGAGGGCAAAACATGTGCCTTGACTACAGGAGACAAGAGAGTGCTAGAACTACAAAAACCTCTATGTGTAAAAAAGCACTATTTTCAGGAACCTTCACCTCTTTGGAAAGTAGGAAAAGGAGTATTAGGCTCAAACTCTGAAACTGTGCCTTGCAGTTCAGATCCTAAACTCCAGACATCAATGGCTAGAACTTTCCACATCTTGCAATCCTGCAGAAAGCTCTAAATAGACTATCCTTTTACCCCTTCTTCCAATTCAGGGTGGATATCCAGGCACCTAGAGGGTTTATGGGTACTATTTACAATAAAAGATAGTTATACAGAAATGAAGAGGTCCTCATATCCTTATTATATAAACAGCAAGTTGGTTAGTAAACTAGTCATACTATTGGACTTAATGGGTTTTCTCTCTTATAGCTATGGGAGATTTTATGGCCAGTTCAAAGTATACAATGTTGAAATGCAGGTTTTAGAATAAATCTTCCCTATTCCCCACCCTCTTAAGCCCCAAAGAAAAAAGGCACTTAAAAGATTTTTTATTCTTAATAAATATGTTTCCATACACACCTGTTAAGAGAAGGTCGTAATTGATTGGTTTAACACAGAGAACAGCCCAGTCTAGATTCAAAAAATCATGGAAGAAGCATCCCAGCCACCACAGCAAGGAGGAAGCAGGAAGGAGAGAGCTGCAGAAATATTTGGAGGAAAAATGGGAATGAGAAGAAAATAAAATACACCCAATATATAACAAGAGGAGCAAGGGGCAATATTAGGAATGAAAGGCAGTAATTTAAAATATGACTTGGAATTGCTTAAGGTGACAAATGCCCTTTGGAGTTTGCTGCCTTCAGATATCTAGGCCTTGGAAGCAGTTTTCATTAAAACCTGGATTCTACGGTCAGAGTTCCTCACTTGTACTTCCATACAGAATCAGTAACACGTTATAATATGGATTAAAATCCACTTATCCCATTTCCAGCAACCAAATTGGGGAAAAAAAAAATTGCTGTTGGAATGCCCTTCCCCCTCCTTCCCACCCCTTCAGCAGAAACCTCAAAGCCCAGTCCCAGCATGCCCACAAAGATATTGAGAAACCAACTGCAATAGTTGCAGTGGGGAAGACATGTGGGGACTGGCCTAGGCTGAGCCTTCTGCTTCAGTTCCCTTTCCCACGCTCCCCAGAGCCCCACTAAGCACAAACTCATGGGCTTGTCTGTCTTAGAATGTATGCAGCCTTCACCAAGCAAGAGTACCCAGAGGAAACTGATAAACAGGTGTCAATAAACGCCTTAATTAATTCAGTCCCTAATTTAGAGAACGTGGTAGCCCTTCCCTGAATTCTTCCTACCATAGCTCTGGGCTCCCACAATCACTTATAAACTACTGTTCTACCTTTCAGTCCAAAGCCCATTGCCACTTTCTCATGTTCCCACCCCAATAGGCCACTCAAAGATCTTTCTTTAATAAACACTCTTATTTAAAAAAAAAAAAAAAAAAAGTTACTCCCCTTCATCTCAATTTCTTCATTTTAAGCACTTGCCCTTATCTGCTATGAACAATGACCTATGAATCTTCCACACCAAGAGGACTCTGAGCTCAAGAGAGATTCTTCCAGTTACTGAGTTTCAACAGTGCCTGAACTACAGTTACCACGCCAGCAGTCTCCACCCTATAATCTTCTTTACTAATAAAAGCCCAAACTACACTACCATGGGGCATACAGTTCAACATCCCCGCTCCAGAGAGAAAGTGTTTGTCACCCTGCCATTGATGGCCATTTTTTGCCCCCCACAACTTAAATTCAATGAGGGAGGCAGAAAGGAAGGTAGGAAAAATACCCAGGGCTCTAGGTCAGAAAGCAGTATCTGGAGAAACACTGGCTTCCCTCATCTTCATGGCTTTGAAGCTGATCACCTGATTCTATTTTGGAAAAGACGACAGAACAATTAACCAAAAGGAAAAGATCAGATCCCTAGGTCTAAAGCATGGGGAAATATGCTGCCTGAAAGAGGGCAGAAGCAGAGGCTGTGTGGGACAGAAGACAACTCAGAAGACCAGTGAAGTCCTGGCTCTGCTACTAGCCAAAAATGGCAGTAAGTCCCTGCCATGTTCTCATCTGCAAGATGACAAACTCTAACTCAGAGTTGCTGTGAGGATCAGGTGAGATAATGTACGTTATATAAATATGATGTACTAAGTTGTTTCAAGAGTTAGTTTCTGTCTTCCAATTACATTACTTCATGGTAATATCTCAGCCCCAAACTATTCTGTGAACTAGCAGATGAAATTAAGTGGATCAGGAACATAACTGGGTTCTACAGAGTGGATGAGCTGGTTTCCTACTCCAACTCTATTTACTAGCAGGTCTCACCTAGACCAGGTGTTTGTGGGATACAGGACACTTGTCTAGTGCCTGGCAGTCGTCACAGCATCACGCATCTATCATAAGTTCTTAATTCCTTATTTGAGGCCTTAGCAGTTTATTACACCAAGGAGAAAGGGAATGTGAAATGAACTGACAATTACTGAATGTTTTAAATTTATTATCCTAGAAATCCTTGCAACAACCCTAAGGAAGTTTGATTAAAATGAGAAAAAAAAAATGAGAAAACAGACCCATAGGTGAAGAAATTACTCACCGTCTCACACTTAATAGCAAATTTGGAATTTAAACCCAGGTCTATGCCATTCCAAAGCTTATGTCTTTCTATGCTATGTTGTCAAGTCCAAATAGAAGTGCAGTACAAGATGGATGGTCCAGCTCCTCTCCCCTACAAACTTTGAGAACTTTCTTCCTAACTATAACAGGAAAAAAGGGAAAGAAAAGGTTTCAATTTTTCTTCAGGCTAACAGTTATCTACAACGTCTACACATAAGTGAGAGAACAGAAAAAAGATGGGAGGAAAAAGAGAGCATGAGTAGGGGGAAAGAATGAAGCTGTTAAGCAAGCTACAGCAAACAGTCTCGTAACTCAGAGATTTGAGGAAATAAGATTCTTCTCCATGCTATACACATCATAAAAAGATTACACTATAGATCATTAACTGACTTTGGCAGATAGAGTTAGGAAAGTTTTATGAGTCCAGCCCAACACCTTTCCAGGTTTGCCACTTAATATTTTCAAATGGATTACACTTGCTCTCACTAAAAAAAAAAAAAATCCAGGAATTCCCAAAGCAAAAGGGGGGTGGAGGGGCTACATGAAGTGAAACCTGTTATTCCCCTGAGACTAGATTTTTTTAAAAAAAATAGTTGGTTTTGCTCTTAACAAGCCAGTAGTCCTTGGAAGGATTTGTTCTATTATAAACTGGCTGTAGAAATATAACTTGGAATTATGATTCTTAGAAGAGCATAGCCTTTGAAATCCGACTCGGTTCAAGTCCCAGCTCTATTGCTTATTAGTTATATGACTTTGGGCAAAGTACCACTTAATCACTCCAAACCTCAGCTTTCTTTTCTGTAAAATGGAGAAATGAAAATACATAGGGTGGTTGTGAGGATTAAATGAGACAATCAGTGTAAAGTGCTTAGAAAAATGTCTTGACACATAGAAAGCTATTAATACTGTTACTACTATAGGGACTAGAGTTTTGCTGTAGTTGGTAGGGCTTTTGAATAAACCACAGTCTCCCCATGCTCCCTTCTTCCATTTCCAGCAGCACTGTAAAACTATAGGAATTCTAAAGGGAAAAACAAAACAAAACACCAGATTAGGAGTCAAAAAAACCTGTTGTCCAAGTCCTGGCTCTGCCAAAAAACTAGCTAAGAGAGCTTAGAGAAGTTATAACCCCCATAAGCTTCTATTTCTATTATTAATACTTTTCAGGGTTTAGTTTTAATGAACTAATACACGTAAAACCATAGGCTGGGTGAACTCTTAAGTTCACCAATCTCTGGGTTCTTGGGAAAGAAATTTTATCTTTGGCAGCCAGTCCCAAAGGCAGCTCTCCTTCCTTTCTTCCTATTTAGTCATTATAAAATCAAAACCAATGTCACAAATTTATACTCTCCCTCTAAAATCAATGATAAGCCAAAATTCTACTTCTATGTCATTCTAGGGATTTCAAATGGCTTTTTTAAAAAGCTCACTGAGGCCAGCCATGGTGGCTTTACACCTGTAAACCTAGCACTTTGGGAGGCTGAGGCAGGAGGATTGCTTTAGCGTAGGCCCAGGAGTTTGAAGTTGCTGTGAGCTATGATGACGCCACTGCACTCTAGCCTGGGCAACAGAGCAAGACCCAGTCTCGGAAAAAAAAAAAAAAAGGCGCACTTAGCCTCCTACTGCAGAATACTAATCAACAAAATATAGCACCTCTAACACTACAGAACTGTATTATATAACATCCAAGCCAGAAAGGTGGGTCCTCCAGATACCTAAAGGCATTTATTTGCCTTAACTGGCATTTGCCCCCCAAATTCAAAGCAATTTTTTCTGTTCAACCACAAACATAAAAACAGAAAATTGCCATTTGGTTTCTAAATCAAAGGAATATATTTTGTCAACAGTTTTTCTATGGCTTATCAGCTTTTATACCAGAGTCCAAAGTCTAAGTACCCCACCCCACTTGATGTTCCACCTTCCAAAGCTCAGTCAGAACAATTCTAGTACTTCTCACTTCCCTAGAAAGACTCATCTCTATGCTAACCCCAAGTCCCCAGAGTTGATTTGCATTAAGATACAAAATCACAAAACCTGTATTTTGGAAATGGCCTTGTCTAAGTGTTAGCAGTTCCTGCGCTTCCTCATGGATCTGTTTCATGCTAGGCCCAGCTTCTCCACTGAGAGTAACCAAAAGGCTGACCAAAGGAGTCTTACTTTCACAAGGAAAAACAGGGTCTCACTGTGTCCACCATGAATCTTTCTGATGAATTAAGGGAGTCTCTGGGCAAATCGCCCTCCTCTTAGGAAAGAGTGATGCATTCTATCTGACTGGAATGTCAGAGAAAAGAAGGACTTTAAAATAAAACAAATCAAAGTTTATTTTTAAATACTCCTTGTTAAATGGAGGTTGGGCTGGCAATTTCTATATGTCAACAGAGCACCTTAAGCTTATTTCGGTCTTACAATCCTTAACCGAAGTTACCTGCCGGGATTTAAAGTTTTTACTGTGACTTTAAAAAAAAAAAAAAAAAAATCACCGCCACCATCATGACCTCCTAAATTCAGAGACCAGATAAAACATTCTTTTTGCTCTTTTTTCTCCTCCCAAATATTCTGGGAACCCCCCAAACCGTAACATACTAAAATGGCTAAGTGCTGGGCTGGTTTTGAAGCGAAGGAAGGGTGTGGCTCTCAGCTAGTGAGGGGGCCCAGGACTGAAAGGGTATGGAAAGAAACAAAACCTGCTTCTCTGTGGAGCATGCATGACACACACACGGGACTGGTCTAACAAGTCCTTCTGATCTCTCAGGCCAGGCCGCCTCTTTCTCCTCCCCCATTACCCACATGCCTCTCCAAGGCCCTCCACTGGGCCAGATAACACTGAATTTTCTCTCAATCCCGAGAGACAGTCAGGAGACACACAGAGTTACCTACCTGGATCCCTTAGCAACCTTGCCAAAGGTGCCTCACCTAGCCTTAAAAGGAGAAAGCAAGGCTTTAGGGCGAGGCCGATAAGGAAACAAAGATAAGAGGGAGGGGCAAAAAAACAGAGGGAGGTGTCAGACTAGAGGAAGGGGAGAGGCCAAATGCCTTTCTCCTTCCTACAAGAACAGAGAGAAAGAGAAAGAGAGGGAGGTCAGGTACACAATGGGAAATGAGAAAAAGTCTAATCAAAATGGAAAGGCACTGTTTAAGTCTCATGTCATAAAAGAGAAATCCTAAAATTAACTACGACACCTTATACCCTTCCACACCCTAGGCTAGAAAAAAAATGTTCATGGAAAAGCTTAACCTTAGAGTTTACTAGAGGTCACCCAACTGTTTGAGCTCACATTCCTTTTTGAAAAGGCAGCTTCTCACCAAACTCCTTTACTTTCTATCTATGGCACACTTTCCACCTCTTTGCCCATCATTTGAAGATAACTTGGAAAAAATGGAAGCATGTAAAACTTACACAGTCCCAAATCCTCAAATCCCTAAAAATGCAACAAGACACCCCTTCCATCAGGTTTAGAGTATACTTTCTTTTGAGGATAAGCAACAGGGAGAGACAAGGTGTAAATCTATGAAGAAATCAGAAGTGTGAAGGTCCTATTTCGGCTACAGGACAGATAACAGGAGGAAATATTTCTCTTTTATCTGAAAGAAAAAAGGAAACCCTACCTTACAGGGGAAGAAAAGTTGTGTATTATTAATTATTGATCTCCCCCTAGGAGTTATCACGCATAATCCTTTCAACACCCACTGGGGTAATGGCTTCTTTTTATGGATAAGCAGACTACCTATATATCAGAAGTACTGTATATATCAGAAGTACTGAGTATCTTGCCCAGGGTCATCAGCTATTAAGTGGTAGAAATGCGTGTATTCTACTCCAAGTCCATGTTCCTTCTCCTCGCTACAGTGGTAGGAGTATGAAATTTCTATGCTTCCTGTGGTTAGAAGTCATTCTAGCTCCAAGAGAGAAATTAACCCAAAGTAAACTTTTTTGTGTGGAGAGGGGAGGCAGCAAGAAAAGATGGAGTGGAACTAGCTAGACCTATGGGTCTTAACTTCACTTTAAAGAACAAGACCTTACTCAATTCTGGGGAAGAGTAGCTTGCAATCTACCTCCAATTTATTTCCCCTTTTATAAGGAACAAGTACTCGGGAGGAAAGGTGCTAAGGACAAAAGGGATAATACTTAGTACAAATCACCTACCTACCTTTCCACTGGCAAGCCTGCTCTAGAAATCTGGCTACATACCACATTCTCTGATCACTTCCCCATCATAAGAAAGAAAATCTAATCACAAATATCCCTACTTTCATTTTTAATGTGACACCTCACCAAGCCAAAAGCAAAGATCAGGGTTGCGGTGGGAAACAGAAGGAACTAGAAGCAGGGAAGATTGTGCTAGCCAGCATCGGAACAGAGGGGAGGGATTGTTCTGGCGGTATGTTAGCAATCTGCCTCTAGGGCAGCTGTCCTCCTGGGCAATCAAAGGCGGGTTTGTGTATGTGCTCAGGGACCAGCCAGCTTGGCAAGAAGTTGAGGACTTAGCCACCCAATCCACGAAGTGAGAAGAGATGCCTGTTTCACAGCTGGAATGGAGGGCAAGGAAAACACAAAACAAGGGAGAAAAGGGGGGAGGGGGAAACAGTGTTACAGGTGCTATTTCAGTCTAGACATAGGGGGGGAAAATCCCAGGAAACTATGAGCCATTCCCTAGTTATGTGCAAACATTAGAGAACTGCCAGTAACTCTCAATACTGAATGGGTAGGTCTCCTGCTCTGTATATAGGAAGGTGCCAATTGGAAGGATAAGACCTAATTACCTGTTTCTTTCTGTCCCTTTCAGACCCAACAAAGTACCTGCAATATATACAGCAAATGAACATTATTTAACATCTGTCTCCTTCTAGAATTCCTTTCTTAATTAAATCATAGAGATCTGTAAATAATAACAGCACACACAAAACTCAGTAAGCTCCCCAATGCTAAGAGATCGAGGCCATTTATATAACTGAAGTGCTGAGATGCAAAAGGCCAAAGTTAGAATTCACACTCTCCAATCCCTCAGAGTAGATGCTCTGAGACCCATTAGACACACAAAGGCTGCTCTCTTCTCAGTAGAGCTCTGTAGCAGAGTTGCTCTCCAGGGACAAAGAGATTTCACAGGAGAACCACAAAGACATTGCCCCTCTCGGTTCCCCCTCTCCCAGCTTTCTCACTTCCTGTCACAGTAGCACCAGACCACAGTCTCCCAGAAACAAACAAATACAAAGTACTGGATTCTGGGCTGCTGGCCAACCGCATTCCAGGGCATCCTGTCTACCAATCACGGGCCAGAGCCCCCACTTTGCCCTGCTCGGTTCCTTATCATGTTCGGGGAAAACAACCCTCCTCTCTGCCCCAAGCCAACACTACGTAGGACAAAGCTCAGGCCTTTAAGAATCAGCAGAAAGATTGTGTGTGGACTAAGAGTTTGGAGGGAGTGAGGGGATTTTTAAGATTCCTACTTGGCAAGTTTCTTCACTTTGGAGGCACTGCACTGGGATTTTAAAGCTACTGCTGCTGTAACATTCTGCTCAACTACATGTGACACATCCCCCAAGAAAGCTCCATCATGGCAATTTGATCACCAACCTGGATTAAGTCAATGGAACATTCCCACTAGGAGAACTACTTTAGGACATATCCTCTGTCGCCTTCTCTATCATTCATTTTCACTGTTTTCAAAGTCTTCCAAACTCTTTGTCCTACAAGCATAGAGCTGATTCCTAAGACAGGCCCCACGAGAACAAACAAAGGCAGCGGACTCCACCCTACAAAGCAGACTCCACCCTACAAAGAGACAGTTTATCAGGTGCTGAGAGCAAAGTTCCCAGCTTCCCTAGAGAATAAGAGGAAGACCACTAGGAATTGCACAGAAGCCCTGGAGGCAAAGATGTCAAGACAGCAACCTCAGCTTTTCCTGCTCATTACCCCCTGAAGTGGGTCAAGGGCTATAGATTTGGAATCTAGTCAGCAAAGAAAGCCTCCGCTTCTAGTAAGGGTCCTCAGCTGACTCCAAGAATGGGATAAATGATACATTTTTCTATTATCTTGTACAGCCCTTTGGAAGTTAGCCCTAAACCCCAAAAGCAAAGAAGCAGAGGTCAAGCTCTATTAGCCAGAGATTCTTGAAATCCAAAGAAATAACACCCTTTGCCCAAAGGGCTCAATTCTCTATGCAAAAAAACAGCACAATGTTCAGCAGAGTTCTCTAACCAGAGGGACATTCCAGGAACTAACTAGTAATATGCTCTCATTTCTTATCTTTTCTCATCTCTTTCTTTCTCCTAGACCTCTCTCCCCTTCTTGGACCTCCTAGAAGTACTCTGGGCTGAACACTGACACAAAAGAAGCTAAATCTAAATTAGCACAACTTGGATTTATCCAGATTATCTGGACCTGTATAACGAGGTAGAGGGGGTAGAGCAGAAATATACACAAAAGTCAGCCATTGGAGAGTTGAACAGAAAAGAATATTTAGCAACACTATGCTTTAGAACAGAACTTCAGCAGTAACGCCTAGCCAATGCAAACTCTATCACTGAAGCACACACATAAAAGTTTATGAGATCTAGCATGGAACCAGACTAATTATCTTTTGCTCTCAAGAATACCAAAAAATTAGCTACTACTGTTAGTGTTCTTATCCAATTCTCCCTCATTCATAGCCCAGGCCAAATACATCTGAGTCAATTAAATATCATAGTGCACATATATTACATATATTAATACAGAACCAGATAAAAATAGTACCATCTAGTTGGGGAGAGTTTTCTGAGACACACAAAGGGGGTGGGGTGGGGGAGCATGTGAAAGACCCCAGACAAAAGAACCAGACACACCCATGTCAATGCTGCTGCTGTTCCAAAAGGATGCTTGGCAGCTTCTCTGCGTCAAATTGACCAGGTGAGAAAAAAAAAGACGTGCTGACTCAGAAATATAGTCATCCTGGGGTGCAAGGGAGGGAAAGAGACAAGTATAGCCAAACGATTACAATTCAACTTAGCTTCACCAGAGTTCCCAGTTCTAACTGTAACTCGGGCTATTTGCAGACAGATTTAGAAAACCCAACCAAAGCAATAATGAATGGGTAAGGAGAAAGTCCCTGGAGGGCCCAAGACTTAAGCTGAATAGTCTCAATGGGTAGGAAGGATGAATCTGTTTTGCTATCTAACAACCCACACCCCTCTCTCTCCAAAGCAGGCCCCAAAACTGAAAGAATTAGAGGGACGGGAGGCAGAGAAAAGAATGTGACTGGGAACGGTTTAGCTACATTCCAACTAGCCAACATCCCACACAGTATTAAGAGTGCTGAGAATCCAATCCCACTACATGAGAGTTGCTGGACTCTGCTAACACACACCCAATTCCTGCACCACCCCCCACCCCCAAACACTCAGAAAAGAAGGATAATTGAGATGGCCTGATGAAGGCACCAGCTGTTTCCACCACCCTCCCTTCCCTCCCCCCTCCTGAGATGGCCGGTTCAAACTCACATCAAACACTTAATACAATTGACTGGTCAGTAGGAAGGAGAAGCTCAGACTAAAATAGCAGGAAGAGTGCCAACTGGCCCCACTTAGAAGGAATGCTTTCTTGGCTCAATTTATAAATAAGAAACTGTTGTCATCCACTCCCTTCTGCCCAATTATGTTCTCTTTTCCATATCCTGCCCCTCAGTTTCAAATAGGTTTCAGTTTCTTCCCTGCAATTCCTTGGTCTATTTTCAAATGTCAGAAAATACAGGGGAAGTGTATATAAGGTTGATTGTAAAATAACATGTGAGAGATTAGAAAGCTTCCTGGATACAACAGCCAAACTGAGTACAGGACTCCCAAATAAGGGCGAGATGACAAGAGCAAACACAGCACTTGTCTACACATTTCAAGTAAGGAAAAGAAAGGAGCAAATGTTATGCAGCCACACTTGAACACTGATGGTGGCACAATTTCCTAAAGCACCAGTAGCCAGTTAAGCATACTAAGGTGACCAGCCCCTCCCCCACCCATATTCCAAGTTGGACAGAGTTAGCCAAGGAGGAAGAAAAGGAAGCCAGCACTTCCTTTTCAGACAGGAAGTTAACATTGGCCCTTCCTGTCCAGTTTTAAACAATTTGTCCAGCTGAGTTTCAATGCTAACATCCTCTCCTGAATTTGTTCCACAATTTCAAAATGGAGAGGGGAAATGGAGATACGGTCTAAAAGTTTCCCTTCCCCCTAACAGGCAAGTCCTCTGCTTCATGCTGTGTTGCCATAACCTCCAATTCAGGAGGTAACATCTATAATTCAAAACAATACAGGACACAGAGGCAGATAACTTCACTTTAAATTAATCACCTTCTCACCATGTCTACTGCTATGAACTAGTCTTCTCTACTTCTCATACTAAGTAAATAATCAACCACCTGAGAAATAACATATATACATAGCTTAATTCAAATGTTCAGGTTTTGTAGTCCTCAAACCAGAGTGATCAGAATCACCTGGGGAACTTTTTGAAAAAATACAATCCCCCATCTACCTCAATTTTCTGGAGGAGAAGTCTGGGAATTCATGTTTTTAAAAAGCCCTTATAGTGATTCTGACAGCCTGCTGGGAACCACTGTACTGACCTATCCCTGACAATCCTCTGACCATAACATTCCTCTTGCCGAAAGGGCACTAGTTATACAATACATTATTTGAGCCTGTTTCACTGCTCCCCAGACAGCTCACAACATTATTCAGTCTGGATGAGAAGCTCTTTGAAAGCATGAATTTAAATATAAGGACAGGTGAAACAGCACCGTCTAAATCCTAAAATTCTAGACTCAGAACCTAGAAGGGGACAACTGTGTCACTTGCCAGCACCACCTTCTTTGGAATCCTGAGTTGCTACATTGGAGAATATCCCTGTTTACATTGCAAATTGGGCAACCCAATTATTTTTAAAAGTCTTAAATTTTCCTCCAAGTAACAAAGAACTATGGCCAGGCC
>NW_012145190.1:2387526-2418514 GCF_000956105.1 Propithecus coquereli
AATCTAGCATTCCAAGACTCTAGATAATTCTAGCCCATCTGACAAAATATAATAGAAATAACCAGAAACTCTGTATTCAGGTGTTACCTCTGACACTTACCCAAGCAAGTCACTTTAACTTCTGGTTTAAGAAAGAGTAAGTGAATAGCAAAATATCTTTAAAAGAACCACAAAGAGAAATATTTCCATAAGGAAGCATGTGTCACTTTAGAGTTAGGAAAGAAGAAATGATATTAAAAGACATTCTTTAAAAAAAAAAAAAAGACACTCTCTTAAGACAAACACAAACATCTTGGCCCAATCTGTATACCCTGAAGTAATACATATCAACTAGTTTTTTTAAGCAACTTCAAATTTTAGAGGAATCTGTGAATGCCTGGAGTATTTCCCATGCAAGATGATACAGTTACCTGACCAAAGGAGAAGATGGAAGGAAAAAAAAAGATTTCCTGATTGAGGTCATCTCCCAAGGATGATATTAAGTAACAGGATGACAACTAGATAAGCGTAATTAAAGGGAGGAACAGAGGGTAACCAGGTCAAGTACCAGGGTTGAAAACTCCAAACAGAGAGGGAGACAGAGAGACTCTTTCACTAAGGTACAGACTAGCTAAACCAGAAATCTTGAGAGGGAAAGTAAGAGTAGGTGATTCAAGACATAGGTACTGTGATAATTAAATATCCTTTTACTTTCCTACATCAGGTTGCCATAGAGCATCAAATCACTAAATAATTGGTGCTTCCTCCTCAATTTTAATTGGTCCATTAAAATCAACCAGGTAAAGTGGCTCAGTATGTGCTTTAATAACCCCTAATGCCTAAACATACACATGGAAAGGGAAAATAGAGACATACAGTTAGTTATCAGGGACAAATTATCTCCCTCAATGTGCAAGACAGATATATGTAGATGGTGACCTATAAAGGGGTCCCTGAATCCATTAAATCACAATGATTGATGAGGGCTGTGGGCAAGCAGGAGCTTTTTGGTCAAATGAACAAAAGGAAAAGCAGCAGACAAGTAGGGCAAGCATAATATTTGGTCAAAAGCACATAAACCAAACCAACAAATGTTGTACTCAAAAGGAAACTGTACCAGGTCTAGACTGTCACTCCTCCTGTTCACAGAAAATTGACTCTGTAGATAACAGGATGGAGAAGTATGCAGTATTTCTCTGGGGAAGAAAAATTTTGATCTCACTTCCCAAATACATACAACTTATTCTAAGGAGTTGCCTTACTATTATTCTCCAAGACAAGGGTCACCAACCTATGCAAAATTTGCTACTATGCAAATTACTTGCTGACTATATTATACTTTCACAGAGCTCCCACAATAGGAGAAAGACAAAGGCTGGGTCAGATGCTACCTCAACTCACAAGGAATACGCAAAAAATTGGTGATAACCCGGGCACAGTGGCTCATGCCTGTAATCCTAGCACTCTGGGAGGCTGAGGCAGGAGGATTACTTGAGGTCAGGAGTTCAAGACCAGCCTGAGCAATATCGAGACACTGTCTCTACCAAAAATAGAAAAATTAGCTGGGCGTGGTGGCATGGGCCTGTAGTCCCAGCTACTCAGGAGGCTGAGGCAGGAGGATCGCTTGAGCCCAGGAGTTTGAGGTTGCGGTGAGCTAATGACGACATCATTGCACTCTAGCCAGAGCAACAGAGATTCCAAAAAAAACAAAAACAAAAAATTGGTAACAGCTGTTGCCTCTGGGGCCTGAACTAAGGAGACAACTTTTCTGGGTACAACAAGGTCCTAGATTATTTCCCTTCCCCCCTCTCCCCCCAGTACACTCCCATTGGACCTCTCTAGACAGTTCTCTTACTTCTCCCCTCCCCCCATCTCTCTTGCTCACTAACAACGACCAGCCAGCCTCAGGACCTTTGCACTTTCTACTCCTCATATCTACATGACTCTGTCCCTCTTTTCTTCTGTTCTCTCTTTTACATGAGGCCTTCCCTGACCACTCTATATAAAATAACTTCACTCCCACCCTAGCAATTCTTATCCTCCATGCTACTTATTCTTCTTTTTTTTTTCTTAATAGCATTACCACACTCTGACATACTACATAATTATTAGTTTACTCATTATTTGTCTCTCACAACTAGAATGTAAGCTCTTTGAGGACAAGTAGTAGGTCTATTTTGTTTATTGCTGTACTTCAATGCATGGCATATAGCAGATTCTCAAATTTCTTTTGAATCAAGATGTTTTACTTCTTCAATTAATACAAAAAGTTAAATTTTAGAAAAAAAATCAACTTCGTTTCATTTCATTTTTATTTCTATACTTTTCTTTCCATGCGTGATCTTGGGCCTATGAAGAGGCCTATGTAGCCTTACCGGCCTGTTTGGCTGACCTTCAGCAGGGTAGACATTCAAGTGGCCAACTTTGTCCTGGTTTACAAAGTAGCCAATGGAGAGTAGAACAGCACACAGGTTACAGAGCTTCCCCCATTCCAACAAAGAAGCAGGAAAGAAATCAGATTGGCACCAATTTCTCTTTTAAAATAGAGTACTCTATTTTAAAAGTGTACTGAATACACACCAGCTACTTTATTTCAATGAGATTTACTTCACTTGCAATGAAATGGGAACTGCAGGTACTTTGATAAAGGTATTGAAAAGTTGACCTAGTTTCTATAACAATGTCTTATGTCCTCAATCATCAGAATATATCTTGGTTTCTTAAAATATAAACTCCCTAAAACAAAAATCTTTCCACTCCACAAAGAGACCTCCTAATGTGAGATACTGCATTCCAATATAGAATAAGGGAAGCACGTACAAAACTGACAAATTATTCTGGGGAAAGCAAATTTCTTTTGTTCTACTCTCAACTGAACCTAAATGAGTAATTAATTAGGAAATGTAGATGAGATATGAAAATCAAAGATAAAAACGAATCTGAATTACTAGATCAATATTCTTGAGTTACAACTATAATCCTAATCTGGAACCAACTGAAACAAACAGAAATAGTATCCTGATACTTGTACCTTTAGCACATGGGTACAGTTTATTCTAGAATAAGAATTCAGAAAGGTCTTCCATATTGTTAGTAAGGCAAAGTGATACCCATGAAAACCACCAACGTACAGGGGAAAAAAATGATAGGGGAGGCAAAAGGAGGTAAAGAAAGACAAAGGGAGATATCACAGAGAACAGGAAAGTAAACGAAAAGGAGAAAATATAGGAGAATTGACAGAGGAAATATGGGTTAAAAAAAAAAATGTGGGCAGTTTGGTTGAGGGAGTTAATAGTAGAAGGCTATGGAGTGCCAATAGAAACTGGCTTAAATACTATTCAGAACACTAGTTTCATGGTTTTTTTTTTTTTTTCCTACAACTGCATAGCCAGACAATCATGGGTTATTTAATATGAAGAAAAAGAGAAAAAAGAAGGAAAATTCTAGGCTGGAAAAAAATTACAAGTTTCCAGGCAAGGCTGCATCTAACACATATGTATTTCCCACAGGCCACAGCCTGGCTTTTCCACATATAAGAGCAGACTCATTTCTTTGAAACACAGTTTTCACGGGAAGCATTCATGAACTCAAAATTTCTACATGTCTCAGTTTTGCAAATGTCCATAAATAAGGGCTGCAAACAGAGAATGATGTTTCCTGAACACCAAAGAGGGAGCTTATTTCACGAAATGGGATAGTAAAAGCCTGCCTTCATTTCTATGTAACTGTTTCCTGTACAACCATTCATAAATGAATGTTATCCTACAAAATCCGGGTTGGACAAGAGAAACTTAGAGATAAAAAATCTGATTCGGAGGCAAGAATAATAAACCCAAACAAAACTTTTTTCAGTTCATTCTCTGCCAAAGTTGAAGAAGATCTACTCCTTGGATGCTAGAGTTCTGTCTCTCGTAGATATAAAAAGGTGGGAGAAATTTGTATCACAGGTTTTTTCCCCTAAAATATCAGCCTCTCAAGAAATTACTATAAGATACTCAAGATCTGGCACTTGTTTCTCCTCCCTCCTGCCCCTACACCTCATTTTACAAAAATTTACCCATTCTCATACCACTGCTATTGTGGACAACCATGTCCACACAACTCCCAAAGTTGCCTATTACTAAAAACATTTTTTCATTAAAAAAATTTAAAAATTAGCTTACCTATCCAGGAACCCATTTATTCTGTAAAATAAGTATCTACATCTACCACAGAACTTCAGGTTTTAAATGAACTTAAAGGACACTTAGTCCAACAGACAAATGAAGTCTGAATTCATTGAATGCACCCATTCTAGTAGCAAACACAAGGCATTACTAAGAGCTGTGCACTGTGCTATGACTTTTACATATATTAAATCAATTGTCACACAAGTTCTATGAGATGGTTAATATTATTGTCTCCATTTTACAGACAGGGAGACTGAGGCACAGACAAGCAGTTTGCCCTAGGTTACACAGATCCTACGTGGCAGTTTGGCTCCAGCATCCATGCTCTTAACCACTATGCTATGCAGCCCTGCCTCACTGTATTGTGGAACTCTCAGATTGGAAATTCCCCTTTTGGTCATCACATTGATCAAAAAATATAAAATAATAAAATATTTGTGGCAAAATTGTTAACAATTGGTGCCTAGGTGAATGAAGAGTATACAGCAATTATGGTGCTATTCCTGCAACTTTACTGCACATTTGAAATAAAAAGTTAAAAATTGCTTTTGCCATCATACAATGGGACATGTTTCCTGAAAGTCATGACCAAATTACCTATTGCTGATCAGCAACGAAGGCTTTAAGAAAATTCTTTGGATCCTTATAATGATCCTGCTATATGCCTGATCTAAACTGCTCACACACCATGCCAATTAGATTAAAGGGCTCATGGGAGAGGAAGTGGCCCTAAAAAAAGAACACTGTTCCCCAATAGAATAGTAAATGTGGGCCCTATTCTCAGTGCTTAATAATCAACAACATGCAATTCCAAGTAGGGAAAAAAATTACTTCCAAAAAATGCATTATATAACTAACTACAAATCAATTTTCCCCGTTGTTCATTCTAACCAGAATAGTTGTTATTGCCTCCTTACACTCTCCCAGCCAGCCTATATCAATGCTCTGTTGGAAACCTTGGTGGCAGCTGCATTTTTTAGGTAGAGCAATCTCTATTTCAGCTTCTCGTGGCATTTAACCCTTCTCTGAGGGAAGACAACATGAAAGAATATGTGTAGTTATTGACATCCTTATTACCAAAAGCTCATTCCTTTAGGCAAGTCTCTTGTAATTATTTTCTAAATTACCCATGAAAACTAATTTCAGGGGTTTTTTTTGTTTTTCAGACAGAGTCTTGTTCTGTCACCCCAGCTAGAGTGCAGTGGCATCATCATAGCTCACTGTAACCTCCAACTCCTGGGCTCAAGGGATCCTCCTGCCTCAGCCTCCCAAGTAGCCGGGACTACAGGCATGTGCCACCATGCGCAGTTAACTTTTTCTATTTTTTGTAGGGACAGGGTCTCACTCTTACTCAGGCTGAGCTAGAGCAATCCTCCTGTCTTGGCCTCCCAAAGTGCCAGGATTACAGGTGGGAGCCACCGCATCCAGCCTAATTTCAGTTCTTAAACTCATAAACTTCCCAATACACCTTGTGCACAAAATCTCCTAAAGTTTCATGGCTGAAACAGTGATTAAAAAAAAAAAAAAAAAGCAATGATATCCAAATACATTTTCTTTGAAACTATCATCCCAAGCTCTTAATGTTTTTAAAACGAGCATAGAAACCACTAACTTCCAACCACGGCTGAAAGTAGTACCTCCCTGCTGTTGCCCTAATACGTTCTAGGTAACCAGTTTCTCTCCTCTGGAAAATGGCTACTTTCAAGATTTTCTGTGGTTGAATCTAACAGCTGCCTACAGTATGAAATGAACTGACTAGGATCCTTACTTTTCACACTCTTTGGACTACTTGTCAAGAAAGGAAACAGAATTAATGAAACGCTAAAATTTAAAATCCTCCATTATTTCCAGAAATTTTGCTTAAATATAGAATGGAGGAGACTCATAAAAGGTTGGAACTACAGTAAAGGTTGCAAAATTACATTGCAATTTTATTAATCTATGTTGTTGTGCTTCCTTTCTCAACCTCCTTCCAAGCCTTCCCCACAAAACAGTCCCTCACTCCTTCCCATCAAGGGCCTTATTTAACCAAGGCTTACTGAGCACCTCAGTACGTACCAGACACTAAGACAGGTGCTAAAAAGATACAGAGAGATAAGACAGCACCTACACCCAAGCAGCTCACAGTCTAGAGGAAAAGACAAGTATAAATAGACAATTTCAACAGTGTAATAAATACATTATTTGAAGTACCTCCTACAAGCCTGTTCCTGCAAGTTGTATCATTCCAAATCACATACCTGAAAATTCTCTGGAAGAAGAAATTTTACTGATAATCAAACGAAGTTTGAGACATTTTCAGAAGTTTAAGAAATTAGGACAGCAGTGGCACACATGTGGAAAGATCCCTGTACTAGAGATTAATATAATATCCATTCTAGTATATTCAGCTCCTCAAGGGCTCTAAGGAAAAAAGATCTTTTACATACATTATCCCAACAGTGGTTGTGGGGAGTGGAAGAGGGTTAGAAATCTAAGTGAATACTGACCCTGCACCAAGATGAAACATTCCTGCCTCTAGCAAGGGCTCATTTTAGCTCTAGTTGTTGTTACTATTCTCTCTGAAAAATGGCAGTGTATTAAGTGGTTAAGTCCATGGACTTTGTAGTTAGTCAGACCAGGGTTAATCCAGGCCTCAACCATTTACAGGCAGTGAGATTTTCAGCAAACCTCAGCTTCTTTGAGGCTCAAATTCCTTAAAAACAGAAAAGGTTGTTGTGGAAAATTAAGTAAATACTAAGTTTATGAAAAATACTTAGCACACAGTAAAAACAAAAAAAAACACACACACACACAATAAAGAGGGGAGGTCCTAGCAGTTGGTACCAAAATAGAAATCAATAAATTATACTGAGCTAATCATTTTGTTATTCCAATTGATAGTGATCTATGCTTAATTTATTTGCATCCATCCTATCTCACCCATCCCTAGAGATCAACTACTTTATAATCCTAAGGCTGGACTGTAATTACCTGAGCTTTTCCTTTTTTTTAAGATTTCTAATAGTCCCAATTTTACACTAGCTGAGAGAATACAGTCTACCCTCTCTGAATGTCCATGTTAGAACCCTAAGAAAGGTACTAAACTCCAACCACTAAAAAGAGACCCCTCATCTGGAACACAAGACCACTACTACCTTATTCACATAACAAAGAAACCAACAGTATATAAGAGGCAAACAAGGAAAGAAAAATCTGCACCACTCATACTTACTTGTCATCATTTTTTACCCCAAAACCAAAATCAGAAAATCAAAAATTAAAAAACAAAAGATTTACTTATCCACACTCCTTACTATAATTTCTGAAAGAACCAGTGGAGATGAGGTAAAAGGCAAATCTTCCATCTTATCACCCAAAAGGCTCTATATACCACACACCAGCCAAAACAATGCCTTAGTTCGTGGAAACAGTCCTGGACACTAGTTAACTAGGATGCTCATTGCAGCTACACAAAGCCCAGTATTTAAAGCCAGATCCAAATCACCACCACTCAGTCATCCAGAACCTATTTTCAAACTGCCTTTGTACTCCTCCTTCGGATTCCCTCATCCCTCCCCCTAAAGGTTGAGTGGGAAACCGACACTCGGCAGCAACATGACCAGCCCTCCAAAGATCCACCAAGAAATCTCCCTAGGCTGGAATCAAGGCAGAGAGAACATTTTGAAAGAAAATTTGGTAAATATTAAACTACAGCTCAACAGACTGTACACATTGTATTTTTTTCTTTTTTTACTGTACTTGCTATAATTACGAGATCCAGACATCAAAAATTTCCTGCACCCTTCCCTAGATTATAATAAAAGGAGGAACAAAGTTCTGTTTCCTCCTGAAGCCAGAACCTCACAAGGATGAAATCATCTTTCAAGAAATACCCTTACTCTAGAAAAGAAATTCAAGGACGTCTTCTAGTCTAAAAAAAAAATGGGAGAGAAGGCACAAAAATCAAAGGATTATTAAAGATACATACCAGTTTAAAGCTAATGAGCAGCTTACACATTAAGGCCCATCTTGTTACAATTAGGGCAGTATCTACTCCAGCTATAATTTTCAGACCGATTCGCATTTTCAAAAGGAGAAGAAAGAGAATACCCCAGTTTTCAGCTACTGATGAGTTGGCTATATAATTATCTGAAATCAGTACTTTTGCAAAAATGCATTTGCAAAAACAAATCTTAAGATTAAATATAAGATACAAAAGCACAGTCATGAGCCTTCAGCTCTAACAGATTTGATTTCATGGAAAATTAAACAAAAAACTCACCTCCAAAAAACAACTTTCAACTTTTTATTTTTAAAAATAAAAATTTCCCTTGTATCTTCTCAAATGCGTTGTAAACACTAAAGTTTCTATAAGTAGTTTCTCTAAACCTAATCTTAGTCCACCCATGGCCCTTTCAGGTGTGTTGCCACTTTACTCAGGTGAAATAAAAGCATGATTAGAATTTCCTTATGGGGAGGGCGCGGAGAG
Source organism: Propithecus coquereli (assembly GCF_000956105.1). NCBI lineage: Eukaryota > Metazoa > Chordata > Mammalia > Primates > Indriidae > Propithecus > Propithecus coquereli. The sequence goes on from NW_012145190.1 coordinate 2,396,146, forward strand.
AAAAAAAAAAGAATTTCCTTATCCCTTTAAGCACATAAACCAAATGCTATGTATTTGCAGATTTAACATACAACACCTCTACAAATCTTTACCACCAGAGGTACTTTTAGGAGGAAGAAGGGGATGGCAATTCAGTTAACATAGATCCATTTGTTTTCTTTTATAAGGCAAAGCAGGGAGGCTACGTCTAGCAGGAGAATGAGGCTCCCACCCATTGCACCTGGAAAAGTAAAAGAGGGATCCACCCAGGAACAGCAGGCTGAAACCGATCTGGGCCGTTCAAACTCTCTAGAGGAAAAAAATAATACCATTTAAGCTGTAAAGCTCCCTGCAACTTTCCACTTCCACGAATCCAATGATAAAAGGAAAAAAAAAAGTTTTGAAACATATGAAGAACCATCTGTATAACTAGCTTCCGATCCGGACAAATTCCTTTCCCAACCCACACGCAACATGCCAAAAACCCAACTTTTGATTTGGCCTCTGAAAACAGAAGGACGTTAGCTTAATCCAGAAAAAAACGTAAAATCAAAGAACACACCAAAATGTAAATTTACACAACTGTTCTTACCCCTGTGTAAGAATCTATTCAGCTTCCTGTATTAAAGAGACCTAGAAGTTTGTTTCTAGGTCTTGAGTATTTTACCTTTTTTTAATATAATAAAATACCAAAATCCCCCCAAAGTATTGAAAGTGGAAAGAAAAAAATAATTGCTTAAAAGTCACCCACCAGCATAACAGACTCTCTCCCGTTTTAAATTCCCTCCGGTTACCGTAAGACAAAAATTCAACTTGGCTTATCCTCCTTTGCCCGTCTGTACACACATTTTTTAAAAAGGCACACACCTCAAACGTGGACTTCAAAAAACCAGTCCTTTAAGAAAGAAACCCAAGGCTTCGCCAATGTGCTGAGAAAGACAAATCCAGCAGGGCAGTTGATTTTTCGCCACCTCTTCCTCCTTTCAGGATCTTTCCTGCTCTTCTTTCTCTCTCTCCCTCTCTCTTTTTTTTTCCCCTCAGATCCAACACCTAAAATGGAAGTTGCACCCAGCCAAAGGCAAGGGAGCCTGGGTGGTGACAAACTGATCTGGCAGCCCTACCCCCTCGCTTTCCTAAGTGATGTCAGCCCCTGTGAGCTTCCAATAGGAGCCAGGCATAAATCAGGGAGCTGACCTTATCCAATAGGAAACTTTATTATAAGAAATTAAAAAAAAGAGAGAGAGGAGGAGAAAAAGAGACAGGGGGAAGTTTTATATATATTTATATTTAAAGCGGAGGCTGTACAGTCTCTGAGGAATTACTGCAGAGCTGGGGATAGAGGGCGTCAAGAAACAAGAGCTTTTTAGAATGGCACACCTAAGCCTCAATTCTCTTTGATGGAGGGTTCTTGCTCCCTCTCCTGTCCTATCCCGGTGGGGAAACAGAAAAGAGCTGATTTTATTTGCCTGCTGCTGTTTGGCTTGTTGCTTGCTACCCCAAAGCACTTTCCCAAAGGAAGACAGGAAGGGAAGGAGAGAGAAATCCTAGAAACAGGACTACTGTGTGTTGATTGGTATGGTAGGGGCTATCTGAGGTAAACTCTCAATTTCATTGTTTTGGTTTAATTGCATTAGAGCTAATTATAAAAAAGAAATGCCTAGACTTGTTAACAGTTTTTAGCATCTATGCTCTGAACTAGAAGGAAACAAAATTCATTAGGCTGTTGAGGAAAATCACTGTCTTCCCATTTGTCCCCAAATCAAAATAATGTGGGTTTGTGGGGGAGAGGAAATGGAATCCAATAAACAAGCGATATATTCAGAAGGGATAACAGCATGGGTAAGGACAAGTAAATCTCACATCAAGAAAATTTTATTTCTTTGTGAACTTCAAGCTTAAGATGATATAGTTCATACATTCTCTTTTTACTTTTGACCTAAATAAAGGATTATCAGGATATTCTTTTTCTGAGTTAAGAAATATTAATATTTTTAATATGTTCTTAAACCATGAAGGACAGGGGTCGGATTTTTTTTTACATGCTTGACAAAGACTAGTACTTTATGGTTATTCACTGATTACTAAAACAAAGATGAGTTGAAGATGTCTTTTTTTTTTTTTGAGGAATCTAAAACCTACCCTGTAGACTGCTGCCAAATGAGTCTTCACAAAGTTTTCATGCTCTGCTATAGTGCTTAAGAGCATAGGTTTTGCAGTCAGACTGCCTGGCTTCAAACTTCATCTCTGTAAGTACACACACTCAAATATATGTACTACTATATGACCTTGGCCAAATTAAATAATCTCTCTGAGCCTCAGTTTCCTTAATTATAAAATAGAGATAACTATATCTCTCTCACAAGACTGTTGTGAGAATTAAAATATACATCAAGTTCTTAAAACAATATATGGCATATAGTATAAATTAAGAATGAATTATTATTATTTTTACCCTGCCCCAGAACTTTCAGTGGCTCATCACTGCCCAATAATAGCAACCAATGATAGAGTGTCTACCATGTGAAAGGCATTTTGGGCTCATTATGTCTAATTTCTAAAACATCACCATGGAAATAGTATTACCACCACTTTACAGATGAGGAAATCAAAGCTCAACAAGGTGAAGAAACCTGCCTGAGCTCATCTGGCTAAGAAGTGAAGTGAATTCTTCATCAATCTGACTCCTAAGCCCATGCTCTTTCCATGACCTTACTCTGTGGTCAGGAAAAAGGCTAAACAACTCGTCTGCTTTCAAGGTACCACATTTATTCACTTGATACATTAAAGTAACACTTATTAACCATAATATGACTTTTCCTTACCTATCCAAACTGGAATTCCACTTCTCCTCAGCATGCATGTGCCCTTTTAATCATGCTGATTTAGTCATTATCCACTCCCTCATATGGCCTATAGTGGCCAAAAGAACTTCTCTCAGAAGTGCTGACAAACCAAATAGGCATCTCAGCACTTGTTTGATAGGCTTTAAACAAACTAGAATGGGAAATGAACATATAAAAACAAAGATGTGAACAGCCTTTAAGGTCTCATTACCTAAGAGTCTTCTCCCATTACTTTATCACATCTTCTACCTCTATTCTCCATCTATTCCTGGTTCTCTATAGCAAGTTCAAAAGCCAAAGATAATTGCCAAAGGAAAGCAATCAGCACAAGAAATGTTTGTTCCTAGATCAAAGCCACATTCTAGAATGTTCTACAAATTTCTAGAGATGGATTTGTCATTTGTCTTGTTTCCTTCATGTCACTGCTCACGACTTGCACTTTGCCTTCCTTTTTCTTTAGTTTTTGTTCGTATGTATATATTTCTGTCTCCCCCACAAGAAGATAAACTCCATGAAGGCATGAACAGTGTCTTTCTTGTTCATGGTGTGTCTACAGAGCTTTACTTAATCTTATATCTCATTTTAGCAACAGCTGAATAAGTGAATGAGGTCTCTTTGCTTGCTAATTATGTAATCCTGGTCAAGTCATTTAACATTAATGAATCTGTAAACATTCAAGTTAGAATTATATACACGCCTGTAATCCTAGCTCTCTGGGAGGCCGAGGCGGGCGGATTGTTTGAGCTCGGGAAGTTCAAGACCAGCCTGAGCAAGAGCGAGACCCTGCCTCTACTAAAATTAGAAAGAAATTAATCGGACAACTAAAAATATATAGAAAAAATTAGCTAGGCGTGGTGTTGCCTGCCTGTTGTCCTAGCTACCGGGGAGGCTGAAGCAGGAGAATCACTTGAGCCCAGAAGTCTGAGGTTGCTGTGAGGTAGGCTGACGCCACGGCACTCACGCTAGCCAGGGCAACACAGTGAGACTCTGTCTCAAAAAAAAAAAAAAAAAAAAAAAGTTAGAATTATATACAAATCAAAAAAGATAACTCAGTAGTGAAAAGTATGTTAAATTTTAAATTTATCTGAAACAGTTATCTCAAAATAAAGCATCACAAGCATTAAAACTTACTGACTGAGGGAAAAACTGCTTACACTCATTCAACAGAAAATAAAAAGACTAGTTCCACTTGGGTTATTTTGAGTGCTGTGAGCCAAGTACTCTACTAGATGTCAAGGATAACAAGATAGGCTGGGCGCTGTGGCTCACGCCTGTAATCCTAGCACTCTGGGAGGCTGAGGAGGGAGTATCCCTTGAGCTCAGGAGTTTGAGACCAGCCTGAGCAAGAACAAGACCCTGTCTCTGCTAAAAATAGAAAAAATTAGCTAGGCGTGGTGTTGCCTGCCTGTTGTCCTAGCTACCGGGGAGGCTGAAGCAGGAGAATCACTTGAGCCCAGAAGTCTGAGGTTGCTGTGAGGTAGGCTGACGCCACGGCACTGTAGCCCGGACAACAAAGCAAGACTCTGTCTCAAAAAAAAGGATAACAAGATAGGCAAGTTTCCTATTCTCATAGATCTTAACTTCTAGGGGAGAAAAAGAAGAACAATAAATATATGTCAGGTGGAGCACTATGTAGATTGAAAACAGATTAATAAGAATGACTTGTGGCTTGCTCCAGATCAGATGTCAGGGACAAACTCTCTGGAGAGGTGACATTTAAATTGAAATCAGAATAGTAAGAAGCTGCCAACCATGAAAAGATACGAGCTGGAAGGTGAGAGGCTGAAACATACTGGACCCAGAAGAGGGTGTTAGGAATGAGGATGGAAGGATACGTGAGAATCAGAATATGAATGGTTCTACAGGTCAGAGGAGTTTAGATTTTTATTCTTAGGTAGAGGAAAGCTAGAGGAAAGCCTTTGGGGTTTTTAAACAGAATGACATGATCACATTTTGAAAAGATCTGATAAATGGATTTATGCAAAAATGGATTAAAGAGTGGCAAGAATGAAAGCAAGACTAGTTTGAAGGTTATTATTGCACTAGTCAAGTTACAGTGATAGAGACTTGGATTAGGGCAGCAGTGAAAATGGAGAGAATCCTTGGAGGTTGACAGAGATTAAAAAATAAAGAAAAATGGAGAGAAGTCAATAGATTGAAGATATGTTTTAGATATACATGATTTTGTATTTTTTCTTTGTTTTGTTTTTATGCATGGAATATTACATTCAGTGCTCAGTTTTACAACCCTCAAATTTTAACTTCCCACCAACAACCATTACCACATACAAATACAGAAAAACAAGATACCATAAAATGATGAAAGATCAGGGGAAAAGTGAGAGAGGGAAAAAAACATGTGTTATAAAAAAATATTAAAATTATTATATAGGGCAGAGTGCTGTACTGGGATGTTTCTAGTTCTAAAATAAGACTAAACTCTAAGTGCCAAAGAGAAGCAATGAAAAATATTCAACTCCAGAAAAACACTGGCTATCAGCCGGGCGCCGTGGCTCACGCCTGTAATCCTAGCTCTCTGGGAGGCCGAGGCGGGCGGATTGTTTGAGCTCAGGAGTTCAAGACCAGCCTGAGCAAGAGCGAGACCCCATCTTTACTAAAATTAAAAAGAAATTAATTGGACAACTAAAAATATATAGAAAAAATTAGCCGGGCATGGTGGCGCATGCCTGTAGTCCCAGCTACTCGGGAGGCTGAGGCAGAAGGATCGCTTGAGCGCAGGAGTTTGAGGTTGCTGTGAGCTAGGATGACGCCATGGCACTCTAGCCCAGGCAACATAGTGAGACTCTGTCTCAAAAAAAAAAAAAAACTGGCTATCCATACAAAGAAAAACAAAATATTTTTACTCTTTCTACCCTCTGGTGGCTACACATTATCATCCGAAGTCTGTCATTTTTGAAGCCCTGGGTACAATGGCCATTTATCATTCCCTTTAGAAATTCTGCTAACACAAGATTTAACTAAAATGGTGTTGGTTTTAAAAAAAACAAAACAAGGAGTCCTCTCTACTTCTTGAAAATTAATTTAATCCTAATGGCAATATATTAATGAAGGGGTATATTTATATTTTCCTTACACCTCTGCAGAGCCATCTATACTGGTACTTCACCTTTTCAATCAAGTCTTGATTCTACAGTAACAGATGCCAAAAACAAGCATTGTTCTGCCTTCTCTTTTGCTTTCCTTGCTTGTTCGCTTCCTTGCTTGCTCGTGTGCTGCTGACATCTAAAATCTGTCCTCCCTCTACTAAGTTTTACGTCCTTTCACGAACTGTTTCCTCTTCAAAATAAGACAACTGCAACCAAAAATGTCTTCTGTTCCTTGTTTCTTTTTCCATCTTAACAGCAGAGGCTTCAAACTAGGGAGACTAGTACCTCACTTGGAAATACGCTCTTCGCACAACCATTTCAGTCAACCACCTCAAATCCTTTTTGAAATGGTGTTGGATATCCATGAAGACATATTTGAGCCCACTACTCACCCTTTTACGTTTTGTCCCTTTGCAGGCTTCCCTTCTCTTAGGCATCTTCCTTCCTTTCTAACTCCAGTTGGCCGCAGCAGGCACTGCTCCGTTTCAACTCACCATACTTTGTCACCAGCGGCTTTGGATTCAGCCATTCTCGCTCCGAGCTGGACATCACTGAACATCTACGGAGAGGCAGTAACCCAAGCCAGGGCCCAGGTCCTAATGCACACAGGGCAAAGAACCGCCGTCCAGATTTATAACGTGGGTTGGCATTCTCCGTAAACATTTAATCTCGAGATTGCTTAATTTTTAGTATCATCCCTGATAACAGCTGTTCCCAGTCAGGAAACGCTAAATAAATTATCTCTGGAAGGACACGGGAGACCGTCCCAGGGAGCAATTTCTGCAACCTCTTTGGATCCCCAGTCCTCCGAGGTTCAGGGTTGGAGTGGAATCAGTGAAGAAACTGAATTTAGAAACTATCCCAAGGACCTTACTCCAGAACATTTCTGGCCTTAGGCGGTATCTAGATTAGAAATATGGGGGCAAGGTGTGAGTAGGGCCATCTAAAGGCTCCTTCCTCCATGAAGCCTTCAGTGTTCTTAGGAGGGCCAAGGCCATTTGCAGCCCCTTCAAGAGGAAGACGGAAGGTCCTTCAACGGCCTTGGGGCCTGCCCCCATTAGAGTGTCCCTATCCTTTTTTCGGTATGTTTTCACCGAGGGCTCAGAGAGAAGATAACTTCCGTACGAATTCCTCCCCCATGGGCCCTCCCCCTCTACCTCCGGCAGCCCAACCATCTTCCCTCAGCCCTCAAGTCCCTCGAGACTTAGCCTCCCGCCTGGAGCTCCCCTCCTCCTCTGATTGGTCCTCCCGTGAGCCTTCGGCCAATGGGGATGACGTATTCAGGCAGACATAGGCCCGAGAGCTCCCGGGGAGGAGGAAGGACGTCGGGCCCCGCGACGCGGTGGTGCGCGAGGTGTGTGGTGCGGCCGCGAGGCCTCAGGTCCTCGCTGTCTACACCGCCCATTGCACGCGGGTGCCAGGGCCAGAGAAGGTACAAGGGCGCCAGGGAGTGCCTGCAAAGCCCGTACCGCCAGAAGCCGCCGTGAGGGCGAATCCTCACATCGGGCCTCCAGGATCCACACGCTCCATTCCCAGAAACCTTCGCGCCGAGAGGTCTCTCTTCAAAGGAGTTGGGCCGGGCGGCCGGAACGTGTGGGGTACAGCTTTGCAGGGGCCTTCCCTGAAGCCGTGCTTTCTCCGCCAACCGCGATTCCCTTGATCCTGGACAGGGAGGAAAACCGCTCAGGCCGTTGGCCCACCTGCGCTGCTTTGCTTAACCTCTCGTCACGAGGCAGGACATTGGGAGGAAGCAAGGCAGCCTGGACAGAGGACCCAAGCATAGAGAGGACAACAGGAGCAAACCCTACTGCAGAGTTATTCCAGGTTGGGTCTGGGGGCAAGGCCAAGCGCTGGTGGATTGGGAAGCTTCCCCAGGGCCCTTGCAACAGCTGCCATTCTCCATCCAAGTCTTTCTGGCTGGGATCGGAATTGAGCCTGCCTTTTTTAAATTTACCTTTCCGCTCTTTTCTTTCCTGATAGTTTTGACGTGAACTATTTGGACCCTCAGTGCCACCTGACAGAAAACTGCATGCCAAGAAAGGAACACAGCTGTGCAGTGAGTGTGGGGGTCTCAGTGCAAAAAAGCTGGACGGGTAGTAAGCCTGAAGTCAGAATATCCAGTTTGTTTGGGGAGGGGTGGAATGCTTAACTATCCTTGTTCCACTGTTGTTAGCCAGGTAATTAAGCAGACAGATAAACTTAGAGGCCACATTCCTTGCCAACTTCCAGAGTCAGTCAGGCTCACTTTGGTCAAGTACATCAGAGCCCAGGATGGCGATGTCTTCCTTATTTCTGTGAGAGACCTTCCCACCAGATCCAAATTCTTCTCCTCTTTATTGTGCACCCTCTGCTGGTTAGTGTGATAGAATGAACTCAGAGAAAAGAAGATGCATATGACTTCCTAGAGATAATTTTATACCAAGTCTGTTTCTTTCAAAATGTAAAATTGAAAATTATACCCATGGAACTGGGATGTGGTGCTCAGAAAGAATATAGTAGTCAGCACAGTAGCAGTTGAGTCTCAGTGGTAATGTGAATGAGGAAGGTTGAAGGAGGATAGTAATAATAATAATAGCTACCGTTTGGGGGTCGGTAATTATTTTGTGCTAGGTAGTCACTGTGCTAAGCAATTTTACCTGCATTGACTCATTTAATCTTCAGAACAGCCCTACGAGGTAAGTACATCATTCCCATTTCATGGATGAGGAAAATACTCAGAGAAGTTAAGTCACCTGCATGAGATTATATAGCTAGGCTAATCAACAGAGCTGAGATTCAAGCCTAGGCTTATCTCTGAGCTCCCACATATAACCACTATGATGATTTTCTTTCTCGAGATACCCTTGGCACGATTTGTAGGCTGCTGTTTCCTCAACTCATACTATTATCTCTCACTTTCAAAATTTCCCTGCCATTTCAAAGACAAAAAAACAAATTAGTTATAACTGTACCTCTGAAATGTATTATCTCACCTACAGGAATCTGATCCGTGAAACCTAGGTTTGTTAAGAGACTACCAACATGTGCTCTCCTGCCAGTCCCAAAATCCTATACAGGAACCCCCGGTTACTCCGGTTAGCTTTTCTGCAGCTTCATCACCAGCAGCAGAGTGGTGTGTTCTGTGATGTCCTTCTGCAGGCAGAAGGTAAGAAGACTGGCAGGAACTCAACTGAAAACTCACCATAGAATATGATAAAATGAGTTTAGGGCCAGGGGGTAAAGGACAAAACCAGGAAAATGTTACTGCCTTTGACCACTGGGAACTGTTTGATAAAGAGCTGTTTGTTTCTAGGACAGTTACTAACTGTTTTCAAAGGTGAAATCGTGACTGTGCTTCTTTCTTTTAAAAAATGAAACTAATTGTAAAATTTTGTAAGCACAGAAATTTTATAAAACATGGATAATATTCTGGCCAGGCATGGTGGCTCACGCCTGTAATCCTAGCATTCTGGGAGGCTGAGGCAGGAGGATCGCTTGAGGTGGGGAGTTGGAGACCAGCCTGAGCAAGAGCAAGACCCTGTCTCTACTAAAAGTAGAAAAAGTTAGCTGAGTGACTAAAAATAGAAAAAAAATTAGCTGGCTGTGGTAGCATGTGTCTGTAGTCCCAGCTACTTGGGAGGCTGAGGCAGGAGGATTGCTTAAGCCCAAGAGTTTTGAGGTTGCTGTGAGCTAGGGTGATGCCACGGCACTGTAGCCCAGATGACAGAGCAAGACCCTATTTCAGGTCAGGAGTGGTGGCTCACACCTATAATCCTAGCACTCTGGGAGGCCGAGGTGGGTGGATCATTTGAGCTCAGAAGTTTGAAACCAGCCTGAGTAAGAGCGAGACCCCGTCTCTACTAAAAAAATAAAAAGAAATTAGCTGGACAACTAAAAATATATAGAAAAAAATTTAGCTGGGCATGGTGGCACATGCCTGTAGTCCCAGGTACTCAGAAGGCTGAGACAGAAGGATGGCTTGAGCCCAGGAGTTTGAAGTTGCTGTGAGCTGAGCTGATGCCACAGCACTCTAGCCCAGCAATAGAGTGAGACTCTGTCTCAATAAAAACAAACAAACAAACAAACAAACAAACAAAACCATGGATAATATTCTAATGGGATGATCAAGAAGATTGAGTTAACATATGTTAAGTACTTAGAACAGCGCTTTTAATATACTAACGACAATGTTTTAGATGACACATTACATATTTTCCCATTTTCTTGCCAAGCTATTGCTTGATTTTATTTATCTCATATTGATGATTTTTGTTGTTTGCTATTAGAACTAAAAATGTATAGCTTATTTCCACCCCTTCCCTTCACACTGGAAATGTTAAATCAGGATGAAGTAGACCCTAGTATAATGCAAAAGGCCCAAGATTAGGAGTCAGAGGCCCAGAGTTTTTTAGGTTTGTTACTTAGTAAGTAAGTGTCAAATAGGGCAAGGAACTTCATCTCCCCTGGGGCTCAGTTTTTTCATTTATAAAAAAATATGACAACCAACACTGTGTAGCACTCTACGGTTTGCAGAGGACACATAGTATAGTGTCTTATTTGATTCTAACAGCCTTGTGAAATAAGTAATAGTTATCTGGTTCCAATTCTACAGATTAGTGAATTGAAGCTTACAGTTAAGTGACTTGCCTGTTAGTTCTCTTAGTGAGGAGCTGAGATTGATTCTTTAATTCAAAATAAACAAAAAAGTGTCAGTTGCCTTTTGTATGCTAAACATTGTGCTAGCTTGGGCATACAGTATTTATTAAGATAAAATCCCTGCTCTTAAGGAAATCTTGTAAGGGGGAAACATTCAAATGTCCAATGTGTTCAGTATATTAAAAATATAATTGGATAAGTATAGGCTGCCTTAGCATAAAAGAGGAGCATCCTTCACAGACTTGGGCAGGCTGGGGAACAAGGGTTAGAGAACTTTTCTTGGAGGAAATAACCCCTTAGGTGAGATCTGAAGGACAAACAGAAGTAGGAGGAAATAAAGAAAGATTTTTCCAGGTGGAGAGAACAGCATGTGCGGAAGTTCAGAGATGTGACCAGGGTTTTGTAAATTGTTCATTATGGCTAGAGCACAGACCATACACGGTGTACTGGCCAGAGAAGAATAGAAAAATCAGCAATCTTATTAGGTCTGAAGTATCATGCAAAGAAAGTAGGTCTTTGGCCAGGCATGGTGGCTCACGCCTGTAATGCTAGCTCTCTGGAAGGCCAAGGCAGCAGTATTGCTTGAGGTCAGGAGTTCAAGACCAGCCTGAGCAAGAGCCAGACCCCATCTCTACTAAAAACAGAAAAAATTAGTTGGGTGTCGTGCCGTGCACCTGTAGTTCCAGCTACTCGGGAGGCTGAGGCAAGAGGATCACTTGAGCCCAGGAGTTTGAGGTTGCTGTGATCTCAGCTGACGCCATCATGCTCTACTCAGGGCAACAGAGTGAGACTCTGTCTCAAAAAAAAAAAAGAAAGAGGGCCGGGCGCGGTGGCTCACGGCTGTAATCCTAGCACTCTGGGAGGCCGAGGCGGGTGGCTCGTTCTGAGCTCAGGAGTTCGAGACCAGCCTGAGCAAGAGCGAGATCCCATCTCTACCAAAAATAGAAAGAAATTAACTGGACAGCTAAAAATATATATAGAAAAAATTAGCTGGGCATGGTGGCGCGTGCCTGTAGTCCCAGCTACTCGGGAGGCTGAGACAGTAGGATTGCTTGAGCCCAGGAGTTTGAGGTTGCTGTGAGCTAGGCTGATGCCACGGCACTCACCCCAGGCAAGAGAGTGAGACTCTGTCTCAAAAAAAAGAAAGTAGGTCTTGTTCACAGGACACTGGGAAACATATTGAACAGTTTTAAGCAGAAGGTCATGATCAGATACCTGCTTTAGAAACAACACTCGGGATGCATTAAGAATTACTGGACGGTTATTGAGCCCAGGTAGGAGACTGTTTTTTTGTAATCCAAGAGAGAGGAGATGGTGGCCTGAACTAAGGCATTGAGAATAGAGAGAAATGAATAACTATTGAAGAAAATTTACAAAACTTCCTGAAGTAGTTAGGAGCATAGACTCTGTAGCCAGACTTTCCAGGTTCAAATCTTATCCCTCCTAACTTACTATGTCATGTAGGTATGTTACTTAACTATGTCTCAATTTATTCATCTATTATAATATTAGCTACTTTACAGGTTGCAGTGAAGATTAAATGAATTAATACTGGTAAAACTCTAAGATCAATAAGACACATAATCAGAACTCAAAAATATTAGCTTTAAAAAAACCTGATATTTGATTGGATGTGGTGGGTAAGGGAGAAAAGAATCAAAGATGATTTCTAGTTTTCAGGCTTGGACAACCAGGTGAATGTGATACCTTATTTTGAAGCAGAAAATAGGGGAGGCTTTGGAGGGTAGGGAATGATGAGTTCATTTTCTGGAAAAGTTGCACTGGAAGTGGTTGTGAGGCATACATGTAGACACGTAGGCTGTGGCACGTTTACTGTCTCAGGAAAGATATCTAGGCGGAGTTATGGATCTGGGAGTCAGCAGCAAGCCTTTGGTAATTGAAACCATGGGAGAGACGAAGCGAGATTGCCTTGGAAGTGTCCATAAAATGAGGTGGCTCAGAACAGACCACTGCCTGGTAGGCAGTGGCTAGAGCTCAGCAGAACTGAACTGATTGTCGACCTCCAGAGCTCATGCTCTTTCTGTTAGACCACAAGCTGCTTCTATAAAATTTTTTGAATTCTCTTGAGTGAATAAAACTTACTCAGCAAGTATTTGATTCTCTACTTTGTGTCAAGCACTGAATATACCTCAGTGAGCAAGACAGGCATTGTCCCTATCCTCAGAGTTTACAATCTAGTGAAGGAGATGGACAATTACAATACAGATAGGTAAGTGCTATGATAGCTAGTGAGTGCCTCTCTGTGCCCAGAAGCACTAACCCAGACTTGTGGCAGGGTGAAAGAAGGCTTTCTTAAGGAAGTGATGTCTCAGCTAGATTATGAGGATAAAGAAACGAGTTAGCTAGGCAAAGGTAATGGCAAAAGGTTCCAGGCAGGCAAAAGGAACAGATCTCTCCTTTTACTTGAAGTTCCATAGAAGGAAAATGAGAATGGGCAGGGCTGGGGCGCAGTGGCTCATGCCTGTAATCCTGAAACCTTGGGAGGCCATCCTGAAGGTGGGAGGATCACTTGAGCCCAGGAGTTCGAGGTTACAGTGACCTATACACTCCAGCCTGGGCAGCAGAGAGAGATCCTGTCTCTAAAAATAAATAAATATGTAAGTAAATATAAATTTAAAAATATACAAATAAAAATAAATAAGGGTACATTTGGGTAGTTAATGTCTATGCTTAGCCCGTGAACATGCCAGTCTACGTGAGATAACAAAAGTGTTTGGATTTCTCTCCAGGTGAAGCAGTCCCAGCCCACTGCTGCATCCTGTCAGCCTGCAGCCCCTTCTTCACAGAGCGCCTGGAACGAGAGAGGCCAGCTCAGGATCGGAAGGTGGTACTGGAGCTTGGGGGCCTGAAGATCAGGACACTTAGGAAGCTGGTGGACTTCCTGTATACTTCAGAGATGGAAGTATCTCAAGAGGAAGCCCAGGATGTGCTTTCTGCTGCCCGTCAGCTCCGTGTATCTGAGCTAGAGTCCCTTCAGCTAGAGGGTGGAAAGTTGGTGAAGGCCCCACAGGGCCGAAGATTGAATCGAGAGTGCTTACAACCACCGACTGCTGCACCAATCTCTGCCAGAGTGGTGGTACCAAACCGCCACCCTCGAACTCCACTGCCTACCACCCAGACTCCCTGTCCTCTTGGGGCAGTGAGATTGAAGTCTTTGGGAAAAGAGGGGCGCCAGGAGAAAAATAACCGACAGAATACAGGTAACTTATCTGGTACTCTTCTGCTTAAGAGGAAGGCCAGAACCTGCCCAACTCCACAAGAAAAAGGCTCTTCAAGCCACAGTCAGGGGCCTAAGGAGAACAAGAATGACCCTGCTGTTGGTCCTACAGCACTTTCCCCACCCAGCTTGTACCCGTCTGTGGATGAGCGACTATTACCCAGAAAGATCAGGCTAAGTCGCTCAAAGCCATCTCCTGAAATCTGTGCATTGAATCCTTCTAGCATTTTAAGTGGACCCAGCTCAGTGCCTACAGCCCCTGGCCGGCGTCTTTGGCGGCAGAGGAGTATAAATAAAGAAGCACCAGAGGACAAGCAGAAACCAGGGAGAGCTAGTCCTCTACAAAGCACCCCAAGCCCATGTGGTCTTGGGAAGACAGGTGGGAACAAGAAGCGGAGCCCTGAAGTCAAGGCACCTAACTCAGAGTCTGCAGAGGAGGGGCAGGTTGGGAGAGTGAAACTTCGGAAAACTGTCAACGGGACTTGCTGGGAGGTGGTACAAGAGCCTCCCCTCAAAAACTCTCAAAATAGCCCCCAGCTCCCAGAACCTGGGGGAGACTTAGAAGAGTCTTCAGGGACTCAGTCATCCTCAGTTAAAGGGCAGGAAGTGTCATCTGCTACAATAGAACTGTGTCAGGACTCTCCTGCGTGCTCGAGGCTACAAGACATTCTGCTTTCTGCTAGCCACTCCCCAGACCACCCAGTGGCCAAGTCCAAGTTTGGGTCCAGTCCAGAGCTGGTAGGGAAGGAACCGGTGTTGGATACTGACTGCAGAGAGCCCTATGCCTTTGACACAGCCCTACTGGGACAGCCTTGTGAAGCTGAGGAGTACCGAATCACCAGTGCTGCTGCCACCAGTGAGCTGGAAGAGATCCTGGACTTCATGCTCTGTGGCTCAGACATTGAGCCACCTATAGGGTCTCTGGAGAGTCCTGAGGCTGAGGGCTGCAGAAGCCCTAGTTACCACCTGACAGAAACAGGAAAGAACTGGATTGAAGGGGAAGAATGGTGTTTGCCAGACCTGGAACTCTGGCCTAGGGAGCTCACAGGATTGGAAAAGGAACCTGTTGTTGAGAACAAAGAGCCAATTGAGCCCCTTAGCCCCCTTGTCATGTCCTCTGAGAACAAAGAGCCAGTTGAGCCCCTTAGCCCTCTTGTCATGCATTCTGAGATGAGTGAAGGAGAGGTGCTTTCAGTGGGAGGCTCTTGGACTCCAGAACTTGAAATTACCAGCTCCCAGCCACTGGATGGTCAGGGAGACAAACTTCTCCACGTTGACTCACTTGACCCTCCCCAAAGGTCTTATGAGGACCTCTCACCTCCCGGCTCAAACTGGGTGGAGGATGGGCTGGAAGTGTCCCTAACTATGGATGAGGTATTATATCCTGCTACAGAGGCAGGCAAGGAGGTATTTGGAAATTCTGAGCTACTAGGCCCACTTCCCATCAGCTCTGAAGAGGAAGAGATTGATGTGGTGGACTGGACAACAGAGGGGAAGCTAGTGCCCACTAGTATTCCTTCTGTATGGCCTGACCCTTCCTCAGAGTCAGAAACAGAGGTAGATATACTAACGTAGTGGAGGGGGTTAGGGGCCCTGGGCAGGTAGTAAGTGTTGGCTAGCAAAAGGCTTATTGACAGAGAAGCTAGCACATGCTGCTCTCTCCTCTTGGCACAAGAGGCAGGTGTACCGTTGGCTATTTGTAGGTCCCTTCCTCACCTCCCCAAGCGTTGGGAATCAAGCAGAAGTTAAGGAGTACCATGAGTAGAAAATTATGACTTGAACCGTCTTATTTCTTCGTAATCTATTTTCCAGTTAGTGACAAGTGAAACAATAAACCGTGTGGTCCCCAATTCTAGTGAGTCATAGATAACAGCCAAGGCCAGGCCTCTCAGGTCATGAGACCTCTAGTCACTGTTAATTCAGGAAAAGCTGCAAACACCAAGGGGTTCTCTGTAAGAGAAAATGTTCCAGAAGAAGGTATGAAGCAGTGATGGGCAGAACACTAAGTGGGTGGGACTGATGAAGTCTTGTCAGGTACCTAATGTGTGTGGGGCTTATTCATTGCCAGTATGTAAAGTCTAGCTAAAACCTCTGCAGAGGCCAGGAAGATGTACTTCCATCATCACTTCCAAGAAGTGAGTTGAAAAAGATAAGAGTTGTTTTTTAAAAAAATAAATGATTTACTCCCATAGTTTTCACAAGTATTTCACATGCTTTACCAAGTCAAATGGCCACCTTGGGCCGTAAAAAATACAAGGACTACCAACCACATAAAGCTGGCTTTGTCCGTCTCTTAACATATATGTTTTACTCTATTACTCAAATAGTTTATTTCAACTTTTATTAAAAACAAACCAATTCCAGTAACTTTTCCAATGCCTTATTAGAGGGTTGCCTCACATCTGAACCATCATTTCTGGAGGGGAAGAAACCATGGCTTCAGGCACATGACTGAAGTTTGGCCATGTCCCGTCATAAATGCTCCAACATCACCAGGGACAGAAAGCTGCAAGAAAGAGGGGAAAGGAGGTTAGAGAAAGGATCCAGGCAATCAAGGATAGAGGAAGACATTCCTGCTCCACGCCCAACTCACAATCACAGGTGCTAAAGGACTGCATCCCTCCCCCAAATCTCTCAATATACAAGTGCAGAACATGCTAAAGCACTGTGTGAAGCAAAGACAAGGTCAAATCCTTGTAACCGGGAGTGACAATACTGTAGTGCAGTATTATCCCATGGTACTATTAACAGAAACACACTAGGAACAAAAACAAGAGTGTAGGGGTAAGCATACATGAAACAACATGAAAGACTGTCAATAAAAGAGGAAAATCACTAATTCACACAAATATAAAAACACGTACCAAAGATTTTGTTTCACTCAATAAGTGAATTAAGAGAATTTAGAACTGGTTCAAAAATTAAAATGAGCCATCAGAAAGGCAAATAAGTTTTCAAACAAATGCAAAACTGGTCCATACCCTCAGAGTAACAATCAACTGCATCTCCAAAGGACACGAATTGCATGTCTGTGAAGAATTATTTACATTACCAAGAATATTCTACAACTTAGCTCAAAGACAATTTAAGATGGAGTTAGCAAAGAGCATACAAGATGGGAAATGGTATATTTTTTTAGATTCTGTGTGAAATGAGCGGTAAGGGCTGCTTTCCAAGTAGCCAAACCAAGATGAATCCCCTCCAGTCCCCTCCCCATCCCACCCCCCGCCCCATTTCAAACCTCAGCATGAGGACTTCGGCCCAAAACTCCCTACGAAAGGTACTTCTTCAACTCTTCCACCACCACTTGAGGCTCAGGAAATTTGAGTTTGCGTGGAGGCCCCTTCTTAATCCCAGTCCAGAGCTCCGCACCTGGGAAAGGACCCAATAAAGCGAAGTTACTTTGGAATCCACAAGCTCCTCTCCAGAATCAGGTGGCCGCGGTTTTGTAGACCAGCGCTTCCTCTATTTGGATCCCATGCCCCTCTTCCCCCAGACCTGGCCCCACTCACTGCTGCCGTCCGGGCGCTGCAGCGTCACCTCGAAGCTGCCCCTCCGGGGCTTGGAAGGGTTCACCTTCACTGGAAGCTCCGGGGCCTCCAGGCGCAGCGCCTGGCTCAGGGCCGCGGCGTTGCGCCCATAGACGCGTCAGCTCGTGCTAGAGAGAGACGGGGAGATTAGAGACTGGCGCCCCTGGCCTGCGACGCCATTATCCCCGCTCCCCTGTGACTCTCCAGGCCCCTCACCAATGCTCGATCACGACGGTCGCCTCCTCCACTCCCTCCCCACCGTTCTCCAGCTTCTCCTGCTTCTCGGCCGTCGCGACCACTGAGGCCTCGGCCTTCCTCTTCCTCGCGCGGGGAGCCATGGCGACTAGAGCCCGACTGGGAGCAGAGCCGACCTGGGATGTGGGAGAGGGGGAATAGGTGGAGACGTGACCACTGAGCAGGAACTGGGCAGCAGCAACCTCAGGACCTCAAGCTAGACTCTCTGACCCCAAAGCGGAAATCTCTCCCCAACAAGCGGAAAGCATGTCCGCAACGCCCACGTGGCCTGGAGGCGGGACCTTCGGGCACAACCACTCTGCGCGCAGGGAGGGGGAGCGCCGGACCAAACCATCCAGCGGGTGGACACAGCAGGGGCGGGACTAGGCAGGTCTGAAAGCAAACCTCGCTTCACCCACAGGCTTTTCTGTACCCACGCGTCGCGCTAAATGGCACAACCCTCCCCGCAAACCCTACTCCCTGGGATCCACGGCCTGATGCCAAACTAAATCTACAACCTGACTCCGTGCAGTCGGTACTCTAGGATTACGGAAGCTAGATTTACCCCACTTGCTAATCCTGGGGATCAATGCCAGGCACTTGGTGAAACAAAATAGGTTGACCTTTGACACTAAGAAAGAAAATGAGCAATTCCTCTGCAGTTGCGTGTTTTTGTTTTTTTTTGAGATAGGGTCTCACTCTGTTGCGTAGGCTAGAGCAGCGGTCGCCAACCTTTTTGGCACCAGGGATCAGTTTCATGGAAGACAATTTTTCCACAGACTGGGGGTGGGGTGGTGGTTTCGGGATGATTCAGGCACATTACATTTACTGTGCAGTCGAACCTCTCTGCTAATGATAACCTGTATTTGCAGCTGTTCCCCAGCGCTAGCATCACCGCCTCAGCTCCACCTCAGATCACCAGGCATTAGGTTCTCACAAGGAGTGCTCAACCCAGATCCCTCACATGCACAGTTTACAGTGGGGTTCCATCTCCTATGAGAATGGAATGCCACCGCTGAACTCACAGGACGCGAAGCTCCAGCAGTGGTATGAGAGATGGGGACCAGCTGTAAATACAGATGAAGCTTCCCTGCTCACCCACCCACGGCTCACCTCCCGCTGTGTAGCCCAGTTCCTGACAGGCCAAGGATTGGTACTCTGCAGCCTGCCTGGGGACTGGGGACCACAGGGCTAGAGTGTAGTGGCTTATCATAGCTCACTGCATCCTCTAACTCCTGGGCTTAAGCCATGCTCCTACCTCAGCCTCCTGAGTAGCTGAGGCTACAGGCCAGACTGGCACCACCATACCTGTAGTCCCACGTAATTTTTTTTCTTCTCCCTACATTGCTCAGGCTGGTCTGGAACTCCTGGCCTCAAGCAATCCTGCCTCAGCCTCCCAAAGTGCCTCTGGCATTACACACAAGAGAAACACACCAAGGCACAATCAAAAGGAAATCCCAGTCTCTTTATTACGGAAAACCATCAACTGGGTATGGGAAACAGATAGGAGGGTTAGTGAAACCCCAATCAAGTCCGGGGGCTTTCTCCTCTAGGTGACAACACACAAAGGAACATCTCAAGCCTCTATTCCCCCTTCCTCTAAATCCCCACAAAATAGGGGGATTGTCCAATACTGTCTTCAATGATAAAAACTCCATGGTTAGAGGTTTCTCTTTAGGACCAGTGATAAAGTTAAGTTAGGCTTATACTTTTAATGAAGGCCATAAACCAAGCAAGAAGGGCCCTAAGGAAGCAAGAGTCCTTGAAGGAAAATGCTTGACATTCTATACCCCAGCATCTTACCTTAGGGTTTTTAATCTAGGTCTAACTAGGCTGTGCAGGTCCACTAAGAGGAATAATGAAACCACAGAGTGGCAGAGATGTCTAAGTGGTTGATAACAGTTAACACACTGACCCAAGTTTGAAGGGAAACCATTTCCTCCTCCATCATATGAGATCTCTCCCTTCCTCCAGCAAAACAGTTGGCCACAGCAGGGCAGGCCTTCCTGTAGGGTGCCTAACAATTCCCTGGATACCTCTTTAAAATGAGAAGCAGTACCTTGCCCCACCTAGGAACAGCAAAACAGGGAAAATATAAATAAAAGGCCAAGGCTTCAGGCTTGTGGTTTTAGAAGAAGCAAGGCCTCCAAGGAGCCTGGAATTGACAAGAGAGGAAGCACTGACAAGGCAGGGATCCTATTTGTCCTTCTTGTTTTCCCCATCTGGCACTGTGGTGGGAGTTGGGGCCACAGGCTGCTCTTCGGGGATACTGTCTCCAGCCTTTGATAGCTTCTTGGCCCGTTGGTATAGCTCATTCAGGTTGAACTCTCGGATCACATTCTCCTGTACAAAAGAGATGCACACATCAGGATCTGGGGTGGGAAGGAGAGTTCAGAGCCTAGAAAGTAAGAAGTATTTAGACAAAGTCTAGGAAAGGAAAGAGAAAGCAAAGGACAGAAACCTGCCCTAACCTAGCATTCCTCTTTTTTAGGTACCCAGAAAAGTCAACTAATATTGAAGTGCCCATGAAGTACCAATCACTGTGCAAGAATTATACCTACATTATTTAATGTAGTCTGCAGAACAATCCCGTGAGCCAAGTGTTACTGTCTCCAATTTACCGACGAGGAACCTAATGCCTATAGATTATATGTGCAGTGGCCTTAGAGACTGT
The DNA here is from genome assembly GCF_000956105.1 of Propithecus coquereli. Taxonomy (NCBI): domain Eukaryota; kingdom Metazoa; phylum Chordata; class Mammalia; order Primates; family Indriidae; genus Propithecus; species Propithecus coquereli. Next base: position 2,416,386 of record NW_012145190.1, read on the forward strand.
GGCTAAACTAATAATTGTTCCCCAATACTAGAAGGTTTGGCATATAATATAAATTTGCTAAGTGAATAAATGAGGTCTCTCAAAGCTAGTGCACAAGTGGCAGAGCTATGAATCAAACCCGGGGTGGGCTCCAAAGCCCATTCACTGTTCTATACCCTCCTCCAAACCACATACCCATCCTTTCAGGTACCTCAGAGAAGGTCCAAGAGACAGCTCGTCCTTTCTTGTCAATCTGTGGTCGCCGCATTACTTCTTTGCCACCTTGGAACAGGATCAGGGTAGGGAGTTGCTTGGTGAGGGGTGATGTGCTCACTTTGTACCTACAGGACCCAGAAAGGACTCTGTAAATGCACCTATATACATCAGTCAAAGTGATTCCCTGCTCAGACTCTCTGCCCGGGTCTTTACATACCGTGTACTAACATCAGTGTAGCGTCCAACGTCCACCTTCCCAAAATTTAGCCCTGTACAGTTGTACCTGAGAAGAATATGTTATTTACCATACCAAAAGAAGAAGGAATGAATCAAGGGAAGTAGAAATGTAGATATCTTGGGATGGGAGGGGAAAATGCCTTTGGCTGTCATGTGCAAAAATCAAGGCCAAAAACTGTGAGAGGGAATGCAAAGCATCTCAATTCCCATCATCCCTCCCTTTGCACTACTCACTTGAGGGAGAGGTCAGCATAGATAGGAGCAAATGATTGGCAGTCATTAGACCAATTGGCAAAGAACTCCACAATCCAAGTGACCCTCTTGTCCCGCTCCAGTTCCTCCTGCCACACACAGGGAAGAAAAATGAGCTAGATCACTCAGGCTCCTGGAAAGGTTCAAACCTTAGCATCTAATTCCTTTTCCTGGCTTCCCCTCTCCCTCAGCTCCCATAATAAACCACAGTGCCTTGGACTTCCATGTGGAAGCACTGTTTTTCCTCCTAGTGAGTAGAAAGCAAAATTACAAAATCATCCAACAGGGATCCAAGAAACAGAAGGGAGGAAGAGCACTCACGTCAATGGTTTTATCATTGAAGTACTTGATGTATTCAGGGCCCATATATAGGGGCGGTTTGCAAGTCATCAGGAACACTAAACACAGAAAGAAGATGTCAGAGGAAACACATATGACCTTCTATTGGGGATTTACTTCCAAGCCAATTCAAGGATTTCAGCCACCGAAGAATACACACTTGTGGACATACGTAGACCACTAACACATTCCCTTCCTCTTGAAATACAGTCTCTCTGTAGATTCTTGTCATCTGAGCTACACACATAATTAATTAGGTACAAGATATGGAAGAAGAGTATGGAGAAACCTGTTTGGGATTGGAACTTGGTTCCCAAAATTAAGTCTTCATCAACACAGTCTTACAAAGAATATGCAGAAAGGCAGTCTCCTCACCTATGCAGAGTGTGATATAAAGCAGGCCCATGCGAATGTCCAGGCGGAAGAAAAGAATTGCGTTGGCCACTTTACTAAACATGAAGATGTTGCCTATATGTTGCTCCACAGTGACTGAAACACAGAGATGTCACAGGTCAGGCTGGGCTGCACATTCCTAAATCCTATTCTTTGTCCCTCTTCTTGGGGCACTTTGAAATGGGAGAGAGAGGAGAGGACAGAAGTCCAAGATCAAATTAAGCCTTGGCATAAAATGTGGGACCAGTTCACCAAATGATGCCCCTCTCATAACATGAAGAAAAGCACCTCCAGAGGGCAGCAGACCTCGCCCTGAGAGACTGACAACCAGGCAAAACTTACTGGATCTGCGATTCTTCATCATCACAATGGCACTGAGAAACATCAGTATCTCCACTTCTCTCTGCAACAGAATCAGAGTGACAAGAATGTGGTGAATAGAGCTGATTTGGATGGGTAAGGGGACCAAATATAAATTAAAAACCAAGAGATCCAAACTGGAAATGCTAACAATAAAAAATAACTGAAGTCAGGTAAGGTGTACTGGGATAAACACCAGCCAGAAGACCTAGGTTCAGGTTCTACCCCTGCCACAAACCACTGGTGTCCTTCACTAAATCACCCAATCCCTGAGCTATGGTTTCCTCGCCTGAATAGTATCTATTTTGAAATGCTACTGTGAGGATTACAAGAGATAGTGGATTAAAAAAAAG
>NW_012145190.1:2419339-2423832 GCF_000956105.1 Propithecus coquereli
TGAGAGGAAGCATGGGGTGGGAGGGAGACTACAGTTTAGATGGATACCCTTCTGTTTACAATACAGAGGGCCAACTCATTTCAGACAAACTAATCAACTGCTATTCATAGCTAGGAGTCAGGGACCTAGGTTTTTAGCCTCAATCTCCCATAAAATATTAGCAGATTTGGAAACACACATGTAAAGCAGGGGTGACAGAATGTGACAGACCTTAGTAAATATACCTGAAGCAGAAATTAGGAAGGGTTTTCATGAATGAAACTGGGTAGGTTAGAATTGGGACTTAACATTGTGGAAAGATGAATTTAAAAAGGGGACTGTGGTCAATCAGGAGACCAAATATAGGAGCAAAAGGAACATTCTCCAAAGACAGAAAATGGGTCTGTAGCAAAGACTGGCTATCCATACACCAAATCTTACTTCCTTTTCTTCTTAGGCATACTGTAGCTAGACTCTCTACCAGTCTTCTTGCAACCACGTAGAACTGTGACTAGTACTCCTTAATAGAATGTGAGTGGAAGTGATTTGCCATTTCTGGGCCTGAGCAGTTAAGAAAGAGTATGCCTCTGCATTCGAACTTTCTTTTGCCAAGTATCCAGCTAGATGATGTTGGGATGACATAAGGCTGTAAGTTGAAGACAGAATGAGACTGGGTTCCAGAAAGACTATACAAAGAGTCCCTTTGGCTGGCTGTTAGTTGTTTTAAGACTTTTTATTATGGAAAATTTCAAACATACACAAAAGTAGAGAGGATATGTTAACGAATCCCTATTACCTGGCTTCAACATTAACCAACAGTTGTATGTGCCCAGAAATTTATCCATTTCTTCTAGTCTTTCCAATCTGCTAGCATATATTTATTCATAATAATCTCTAATGATCCTTTGTATTTCTGTGGTATATCAATGTTTTTAATTTCAGTATATTATGGGGTATAAATGTTTAGGTTACATATATTCCCCTTACCCCTCAACCCCGTAGGAGCTTCAACTGTGTCCCTCCCCCAGATGGTGCGCATCGCACTCATTATGTATGTATCAATTTTATTTATCTTTTCAAAAGACCAACTTTTCATTGCTATTCTGTATTTTTATTTTAGTCTCTATTTCATTTAGTTCTGCTCTGTTCTTTAGCATTTCTTTCCTTCTACTAATTTGTGTTTGGTTTGTTCTTGTTTTTCCAGTACCTTGAAGCACATCTTCAGATTGCTTATTTGAAATCTTTCTACCTTTTTTTCTCTTTTTTAGTTCAGATCTAATCCAGCAGGACTGAAATCTTTCTACTTTTTTGATATAGGCATTATTGCTATCAATTTCTCTTATCACTGTTTTTGCTATTTCCCACAGGTTTTATTATGCTGTATAGGGAAACTTTTCCTTATAGATGTATCTATAGTGTTGGTTGGGTAGGATGCTATGGCTTTGATTCTGGGTGAGCACAATAGTGTATTCTCAGTAGGATTTCTTTGGCTTTAGTGGTATCTGTGAGTTCCTCAGTGGCTTAGGCTGTGGTTCATAGTGGAGGCTGTGGTGAGGCTTTACTAGGAATGGGAACACTAGGCAGACCAGCCTTTGCGCATTAGTAGTTACAATGGCAGATCAGACAGGCCAGTCCTTGGGCCTCCTGGTGACATAAATGTGCAACAATTGTGGTGATGGGGTGCCCAGATGAGCCAGTCCTCAGGCCTCCAGGTGGCATGCTCAGACACTGGCAGTGACAGTGGCAGGTGAGGCAGGGAGGTCCTCAGGCTCTTGGGTGGTACACATGGCACCAGAGTTGGCAGTAGTGGCAATGTACTAGCCCTCAGTCCCCAGGGCTGTGTGTGTGGGCACCAGCAGTGGTGGAAGTAGGGTGGGTAGACCTGGCACAGATTTTCAGTGAAATGGTACATACTCACCAGATCCCCCAGTACCTCCCACTTGACCAGAAATTCAACTGATAAAAATAACTGATAAACACAGAAAACATTCAAGAAACTTTGGACAAATAATAGGGATTTATAAAGATTGCATTTTCTATTAATCCTGACTGACTTTTCCTAACTCACTTATAAAACTCAGTCAGAAAAAGGTAAGTTAAACTTAAACATTTTCTGTTGATGAAATACAGGTGGAAGTGTTGACTGAAAAAAAAGAAAGTATTCATTTTGAGTCCCTTTTTTTATTTTTGAGAAACTTAAAGCAAATTCTAGCTATATGATTTCATCCATAAACACTTCAGTGTATATCTCTTACACATAAGAACTTTTTTAAGAGATGGGGTCTTGCAACGCTGCCAAGGCTGCAGTGCAGTGGCTATTCACAGGTGTGATCCCACTACTGATCAGCACCATGTTGATGCTGAACTTAGTGCAGATACCTGACTGGCATAATGCACTACAGCCCAGAATTCCTGCAATCAAGCAATCCTCCCCTCATCCTCCCAAGTAACTGGGACTACAGGCATGCACCACCATGCCCAGCAGAACTTCTTCTTTAAAACACAACCATAATACCATTATCACGCTGTTATGCTGTGAAATATATACAGTCACGTGCTACATAACAACTTTTCTGTCAATGAAAGACCACATATACAATGGTGGTCCCATTAAGATTATAATACTGTATTTTTACTGTACCTTTTCTATGTTTAGATACACATACACATATATGTTCTATTGTGTTACAATTGCCCACAGTATTCTGTAAAGTAACATGCTGTACAGGTTTGTAAGCTACACCATAGGCTATACCATAAAGCCTAGGTGTATAGTTGGCCATCCAGGTTTGTGTAAGTACACTCTATAACGCTCACACAATGACTCTAAGGCCTAAGGACCTACATTTCTCAGAACTATCCTCAGCTGTCCATGGCCGTATATGGTCTTCGTCCAGTTTCCTGACAAACAGCTCCCCAAATCCTTGGAATCTCTGGAGCGGTAAGAATGTCTTTACATGCTGAGATGACTTGTGGCTAGGTAGCGTCAGGATGGGGGCTGGTCACAGGAAAGACTAAGGCATGATTAGAGTGGTGAAGGTTAACCCGCTCATCAACAGTCAATGATCTAATCAACCATACCTACACAGTCAAGCTTCCATAAAAATCCAAAAGGACTCTAGGAGTCCTGCAGGTTCCAGGAGCTTCAGGATTGTTCCTGGAGGGTGGCATAGACATAGAGGGCATAGAAGCTCTGCAGCTCTTTCCACATAATCTTGCCCTATGCATCTCTTCATCTGTATCCTTTATAATATCCTTTATAATAAACTGGTAAATTTAAGTAGTATTTCCCTGAGTCCTAGCAAATTAGTAGAACCTAAAGAGGGGGTAATGGGAACCCCAATTTATGCCTGACCAGTCAGAAATAGAGATGATAATCTATTTCTTGCAATTGGTGTCTGAAGTAGGAATAGTGTTGTGGGACTAAGCCCTCAACTTCTGGGATCTGAAGCCATCTCCAAGTAGATAGTATTAGAATTGAATTGAATTGAATTAGAGGACATCCAGCTGGTGTCTGCCGCAGAATTGATTAGTTGGTGAAATCCTCACACACTTCTTGATGACCAGAAGTCACAGGAAGTGTTCTGTGTTGTGAGATTATAGTAAGAGGAACTGAGTTTGCTTTTACCTATATCACATACATACTTAACACAATTAACAGTAATTCCTTACTATCATGTAATACTTGGTCCTTATTCAAATGATCCCGATTGTCTTTGATCTAAAATGTCTTTGTACAGCTGTTTATTTAAATCAGGATCCAAGCAAGATCCAGATACTGCACTTGGTTGATGTATTTCTTTGGTCTTCTTTAGTCTCTAATGGATACCTACTCTTCCTTTTTACCCTAGGTTATTTATCTGTTGAAGATGTTGAGTTTCACACTGTCAGCTTTCCCACTTTCTGGATTTGGCTGCTTGCATACTCATGGTGTGTTTTGATGATGATGATCCTCTATCTCCATATTTCTTGTAAAGTGGTAATGAGATCAGGAGGTTTGAATACAATGAAATCCAAATTTTTGGCAAAAATACATCATCGGTAGTACTACGTATTCCCTACTGAATCACTTCAGGAGACACATTAACCTTTTACCTGATGGTTTAAGCATCCACAAATGATCATTGCCTAGATTTATTATTTCATTGTGCGTTGCCAAATATTGATTTTTAAATCCTATCATTTCTTCTTTGTTTATTAGCTCAAATTCTTCTGTTAAGAAATAAATATTCCTTTATCAATTATTTGTTTACTGTGAAAGATAGTATATATACATGAAAAGCAAAATAAATGCTTGATTCCTTCCTTTTATTTAATAAAATAGAAATAGGTAGGTCAGACATGGTGGCTCACACCTGTAATCCCAGCACTTTGGAAGGCTGAGGCAGGAGGACCATTTGAGGCCAGAAATTTGAGACCAGCCTGGTCACACACAAAAAATTTTGAAAAATTAGCCAAGTGTGGTGGCTCGCACCTGCAGTCCCAGCTACTTGGAAGCTGAGGCAGAAGGAATG
>NW_012145190.1:2432987-2435922 GCF_000956105.1 Propithecus coquereli
AACAGATTTCTTTATGATGTATTTTTTACAATTCCTTTTTAATAGTCCTCAAAATTTTATTCATTTTTGCATCATCATGATCCAGCATAGTGCCTAGCATAGAATATGCACTCTGGAAACGTTTACTGAATTAAGAAATGGCTGACACAGTGTGTAGGTATTACGGCCAGAAGAATAGTTTCAAGTCTCAGGCACTCACGAGTGTGACCTTGGGCAAGTCGCCCTACCACGCCGAGATCAATTTCTTCTTCACTAAAACAGAAATCCTACTACTTGCCTTGTCTACCTCATTGGCTCCTCAGAAGACTTCACAAAATAAGCAGCACTGAAAAACGTTGTTACGTTTGTGGAATTTTAACAGTGCTGCTGACTAGTATGAACGGTGAGATGGAAAAAAGCCTGGACTCAACAGTCAGAATATCTTAGGCTGTCGTGCAAGTGCAACGAGTAACAGGCTCCCTGTTTTCCCATCTTAAACACGAAGGTTTAGAATCGATGACGGTCGGACCCTACACTCTAAATAATCTGTAAGTCCGCTACAGGCTAGGAACCTCAGGTGTCCTCAGAAACGTAAATCCCGGGGTTCGGAGGTGCACCTGCAGGAGCAGGGACAGTCAAGGTCGCGGAGTACTAAGACGGGGGGCGCTCACCCAGTCAAAGTCACAAGGGTTGCCGTCTTCGCGTTGGGTGGGGAGACCGTGGCAGAGCGGCGGCAGTTTCCTCACAAGTAGGAAGGCAGCAGAGAGCAGGGCAGACAGAAGATAGTACGGTCGGGCTAGCCATCGTGAAAGTCGCGGGACCGAATACACCAGAGCAATTAAAGGTGCCAGGACCGCCATTTTTTTGGCCCTTGCGGCGCCCGCCACTCATGGCGTCAGTAGGTCTGATCCCGCCTCCCCTACCATTGAGACCTCTATTGGGCCAAATCTCGAATGCTCCGCCTCTGGACCCGGAAGTGGCTCTCTAGATGCTATGGCAGGTCAGAACTGAAAAAAGGATTTGAAACTTTATTGGTCAGTCTAGCTGTCGCATTTCCCACCTAAGTCATTTTATTGGATATGCGACCAGGCGAGCAGAGACCTCAAAGAATTTAATAAGGTTAGATAGCACTTCCTGAACGTTCTCATAAAGCGACGGAAGTAGTTGCCAGAACAAGGTAGGCGGGGCCTGAGAAATCCAATGATAAGCGGCTCCTAGAGAAAGAGGGCGGGACCCCGTGGAAGGATTGTCCAATGAAAATCATCAATGCCGAGACATCGAAGCAGCGCCGGGGCGGAGAGGACGATGGAGAATTTCACAGCACTGTTCGGGGCTCAGGCTGACCCACCACCGCCCCCAACCGCACTCGGCTTCGGACCAGGAAAGCCTCCACCCCCGCCTCCGCCTCCTCCGGGCGGGGGACCCGGCACGGCCCCGGCCCCCACGGCGGCCACCGCTCCTCCCGGCGGGGACAAGTCAGTAGCTGGTTGTGGCCCCTTCTACCTAATGAGAGAGCTCCCAGGTGAGTACTCGGCCTGGCGGAAGCCAGCCAATCGGATCATAGAGAGGAGGTGGTGGGCGTGGCTATCAGGCCGCTGATGGAGGTGCGAGGTAACTTGGGCAACACAGGCAGGGAAGGCTGAACTCAAAGTTGGAAGGGCCGTTAGAAAGCCTAAAGGGATGACTTGAATTCATGGGATAAATTGAGGATGGGTAGGTGTGCACTATCTTTGACTATCTTTCGCGCCGTATCTGGGTTCTGTCCCTGACACTGATTATGGCTCCCTAAAAAATAATCCAGGGTTTGAGTCTGGAACTCGAGAAGCCTGATTTATTTATAACATCCCTGAGGACCCAAGGTTTTAGTTTCAAGTCTGCCACAAATTTGCTGTTGTTTTGGAGCAAGTTGCCCTTCTCAGGGCCTTGGTGTTTCCGCGTTTGTTCAAAGAAGGGCTTAGAAGTGAACCAAACTCTTGAATTCAAAAAATTATTTTGTTGCACACCTACTATGTACAAAGCACTGTTCTAAATGCTGGAGACACAGCTGTAAACGAAACTGACCATAGCCTTGCCTCTTTTGGAGTTCACATATCGGTGGAGGAGGCAAAGTGTAAACAAAATGATATCAGATAATGGTTAATGCTAGGAGGAGAAAACATCATAAAGAATTAAGGGGATAGAATGACTTCAGCTAGAGTGATTAGTGAAGTCCTCTCAGAGTAGATAACAGTTGCACTAACACATGAGCAGAGACAAAGAGCTGGCCATGTATGGACAGGAGGGAGAGATAATTGTCAATACAAGAAATGAAGTTAGAAGCCCTGATGTGAGAAAAAGCTTGGAATATCTGAGGGACAGAAGACCTTTTGGTCTCCAGTGATGTGAACAAAGGGGAAGAGTAGTGGGAAATGAAGGTGGGAAAGTTAGGTGGAGACTTTATAAAGCAATAAAGGCATTCAAATCCTAAGTTCGAAGGGAAGCTATTTTAACATGGGAGTGACATGATCAAATTTATTTATTTTTAATCATTCAAACAGCTACATGAAGAATGAAAAGTAGGGAAATCAGTCAGAAGTTGTTGCTCAGTTGTCCAGGAAAGAGATAATGGTTTGGACCAGGGCATAGCAATGGAGAAAAGAAGTGAATGGATGCAGGATAAATATTAGAGGTAGGCCTGGTGAGGTGATTCATGCCTGCAATCCCAGCACTTTGGCAGCCTGAGGTGGGTGGATTGCTTGGAGTCAGGAGTTCAAGACCAGCCTGAACAAGAGCAAGACCCCATCTCTACAAAAATAGAAAAATTAGCTGGACGTGGTGTCGCTCACCTACAGTCCCAGCTACTTGGGAGGCTGGGGCAGGAGGATTGCTCGAGGCCAGGAGTTTGAGGTTGCAGTGAGCTATGATGATGCCACTGCACTCCAGCCTGGTTGACAGAGACCCTGTCTCAAAAAAAAAA
>NW_012145190.1:2435972-2436499 GCF_000956105.1 Propithecus coquereli
GTCCTTTCCCTGAGTTTTCATTATCTTAACTCATGTGAAGGGAAAGCTTCCCCCCAACCCTATATGAGTTTGCAGAAAATGAATTTACAAAAGACCGACCGATAGGAGAAAAGGCAAATTTTATCAGTGTGCACAGACACAAGTAGAGACAGAGACAAATACCACTGTTTGTCTCTTTATCCTTTCCAGATTTAAGATTAATAGGGGAAAAGCATTTGTATGACGAGTTTCAGGTGTAGTAACTCTAGTGTACTTTGGTATGAATATTTATATCGTATGATTCTTTTTCTCCCACAAATAGTCTTTGTTTTTTCCTTTGTCTTCCTGTACTGTTTTGCCATAAAGAGGGAGGGGTACCACAGATTAGAACGTGGGCCTAAAGTACCTATAAGCCCATTGTTCAAGCAAGCTTCTCACAGACTAGTGAGTTTTATGGTTCTCACCAGGTTCCCCTCTCACCTTGTTTTATATCCCTGAAAGCTTGACTTACGAAAAAATAGGAGCACTCTCTATTGGTCTCTGCCATC
>NW_012145190.1:2437864-2440676 GCF_000956105.1 Propithecus coquereli
TGGCAGAAATGGGAGGCTAGAGAGAGAAAAATTATATTTCAGAAGAAAACTATAGTGTACCTGTTATGAGATTCTAGCCCTGTCCATTGATGTTTTTTTTCCCTTTCTCTGTACCCAGTGTCCATTGTTTTTGACTAAATCCTAAATTTTTAGTTGCCTCTGTGACTCTCCAGACTAACATTTTCAATTTTTCACCCACCCTTCTGACTTGGAATCACTAAAAAGTAGGATTGCCTTTTTCCTAAGGCCCTACAAGCTGAAGCTAATCAACTTGGATTTAAAAAGAAAAATCACCACAACAGCTTTAAATTAACAAACTTTACATGCAACCTACCATCTACAAAAATCTGTCAGATTATCACAAATCTTCCCAAATGACTGCCTTTCACGCTCAAAAGAAACTAGTTTATAGTTTCTTTATATTACAGACATTAACCTTTGTTTTTCTTGTTTCCACAGAAATGCCTCTTATTAAAGATCTGTTTGCCTACATCATATATTGAAGCCTAGCTTGAAGCGCTCATCTACAATGCCAACTCCTAAAATGAGACACAACTGTTTAACTGGACTGGCCTATCCCCCAAAATGAGAGATGATTTAATGGGATCCTTTGCCATTCGATAACTACCCAATTTCTCTCTCCACAGCTACCAAATCAGCTTACAGTGTGCAAAACTTCTAGGGAAGTTTCAGAGGAAATGAAGGAGACTAGGGAATTTCACCCCCAAATATGGCACCCTGGTACACTGATTATTTTAAATTAAGGCCCTTGGAGGGCCAGCAGACAGTGGAAGAAGTTTTACTCTAATAGTATCTTATCTGCCTAATGTCCAGACCTGCCAAACAAGCAAATAATTACTTCTGGTCCTTTCCCTGAGTTTTCATTATCTTAACTCATACTGCAGGAAAAAAAGACTTGAAGCCTGTTAACCCACCTGGTCAAACTTTTGTCACAACAAACCATTGACCACTTTGTGGACACAACAGACTTTGTCCCAGGCCATTCATTGTATGCTCTCCAAGCCCGTTGAATACCCTTAAAAATCATTTACTAGCCCTCTTAAAATGATCCACATTTCCCCATTTCCCTTATCCCTATGAAGAAGGGTGTATAAGCATCTGTACCCCATTGGGTTATTTGGTAATCATTCTCCTGCGATGCCCTCCTGCTATGCACGTGAAAACAAAATTTGTATGTCTCTCTCCTATAAAAGTGCCTTTTGTCAGTTGATTTTTCAGCGAACCTTTAGATGGCAAGGGGAAGCTTTCCCTTGGCGCCTACATGCTATATAGGAGAGGGCATAAAGCTTCAACTTATTTATTTATTTTTTTTTAGCAGTCCCTTCACTCCTACCGAGGAAGCACAGCAAGGAGCTTGGAACAGATTTCTTTATGATGTATTTTTTACAATTCCTTTTTAATAGTCCTCAAAATTTTATTCATTTTTGCATCATCATGATCCAGCATAGTGCCTAGCATAGAATGTGCACTCTGGAAACGTTTACTGAATTAAGAAATGGCTGACACAGTGTGTAGGTATTACGGCCAGAAGAATAGTTTCAAGTCTCAGGCACTCACGAGTGTGACCTTGGGCAAGTCGCCCTACCACGCCGAGATCAATTTCTTCTTCACTAAAACAGAAATCCTACTACTTGCCTTGTCTACCTCATTGGCTCCTCAGAAGACTTCACAAAATAAGCAGCACTGAAAAACGTTGTTACGTTTGTGGAATTTTAACAGTGCTGCTGACTAGTATGAACGGTGAGATGGAAAAAAGCCTGGACTCAACAGTCAGAATATCTTAGGCTGTCGTGCAAGTGCAACGAGTAACAGGCTCCCTGTTTTCCCATCTTAAACACGAAGGTTTAGAATCGATGACGGTCGGACCCTACACTCTAAATAATCTGTAAGTCCGCTACAGGCTAGGAACCTCAGGTGTCCTCAGAAACGTAAATCCCGGGGTTCGGAGGTGCACCTGCAGGAGCAGGGACAGTCAAGGTCGCGGAGTACTAAGACGGGGGGCGCTCACCCAGTCAAAGTCACAAGGGTTGCCGTCTTCGCGTTGGGTGGGGAGACCGTGGCAGAGCGGCGGCAGTTTCCTCACAAGTAGGAAGGCAGCAGAGAGCAGGGCAGACAGAAGATAGTACGGTCGGGCTAGCCATCGTGAAAGTCGCGGGACCGAATACACCAGAGCAATTAAAGGTGCCAGGACCGCCATTTTTTTGGCCCTTGCGGCGCCCGCCACTCATGGCGTCAGTAGGTCTGATCCCGCCTCCCCTACCATTGAGACCTCTATTGGGCCAAATCTCGAATGCTCCGCCTCTGGACCCGGAAGTGGCTCTCTAGATGCTATGGCAGGTCAGAACTGAAAAAAGGATTTGAAACTTTATTGGTCAGTCTAGCTGTCGCATTTCCCACCTAAGTCATTTTATTGGATATGCGACCAGGCGAGCAGAGACCTCAAAGAATTTAATAAGGTTAGATAGCACTTCCTGAACGTTCTCATAAAGCGACGGAAGTAGTTGCCAGAACAAGGTAGGCGGGGCCTGAGAAATCCAATGATAAGCGGCTCCTAGAGAAAGAGGGCGGGACCCCGTGGAAGGATTGTCCAATGAAAATCATCAATGCCGAGACATCGAAGCAGCGCCGGGGCGGAGAGGACGATGGAGAATTTCACAGCACTGTTCGGGGCTCAGGCTGACCCACCACCGCCCCCAACCGCACTCGGCTTCGGACCAGGAAAGCCTCCACCCCCGCCTCCGCCTCCTCCGGGCGGGGGACCCGGCACGGCCCCGGCCCCCACGGCGGCCAC
>NW_012145190.1:2448766-2449240 GCF_000956105.1 Propithecus coquereli
GTTATCTGCATTTTATAGTTGAAAAACTGAAGCATAGAGAGGTTGACTTTCCTTTGGTTAGTTAGTGGTTGATGTCCACCAGCAGTTTCTAAAGAAAAGATTAAAATCTTTCTTTTGCCTTACATATTCTGATTGTACCTATTTATATCAGTTAGTTGACAGATATTGAATATCTGTTCTGGGCAAATGCTGGGTATATGAGGAAGGTGAGAAGGGGAAAGAGATTAACACGCCTAGTCCTTGATTTTTTAAGGAGCTTAGTTAGGGCTGTAACATTCCTAGTTTAAGGATAGTGACTGGGCCGGCGCGGTGGCTCACACCTGTAATCCTAGCACTCTGGGAGGCTGAGGCGGGCCAATCGTTTGAGCTCAGGAGTTCGAAACCAGCCTGAGCAAGAGCGAGACCCCGTCTCTACTAAAAATAGAAAGAAATTAATCAAGACAACTAAAAATATATAGAAAAAATTAGCCGGGC
>NW_012145190.1:2450365-2458685 GCF_000956105.1 Propithecus coquereli
TTAATTGAGAGTTTAGAAAAAGCACACAATGCCTTCTCACCTGAACCTTAGCATGACCACCTGGAAAGAGGAAAGCTGGCAGAGAGGGAAAAAATCAGAAGACTGTGATGGTAGGAGGCAGTGCCCAGAGGTGTGAGGAGAGATACTGTGACACTGGCCTCCTGCCACTGCAGCAGACCAGTCTTCTGAGGTGTTTGGCAGTAAAGGGAAGGAAAAAGATGGAGTAAGGCATAGAGGTATAGAGGAAAAGTACCTTGTTTATTTAATAAATATTTCTTGAGTACATAATGTGTGCACTGTGCTGGGCACTAGCAATTCTAAATGAACAAGACATTGTCTCTGCCCTCAAGGAGCTCACAGTTCAGAACCTGAGTTTTCCCAAGTGAATGATTATAAACAAGCTACTTCTGTCATTTGTATCCTGTGTGTCCATTGCAATTACAGATGAAGTTGTAGTTAGATATTTCTACCCTTGCCACTGGGTCCTTATTAGGTTACTAATTTATATTCTTGGAGAAAAGTCAGCCATGCAATATTTATGTGGATAATGCCTTGCATGTATAACCATGTGTATAACACTTTATACTTTTCAATGTTTTCATGTGGCCTTGAAAAAAAAAAATGAAGTGTACTTAAGATAGCTATTATTCCATTCCACAAGTAAGAGGAAACTAAGGCATGAAGGACAGCCAGGATTAGAATTCTAGTTGCCCAACTTCTAATCAAACATTTCTTCCTTCTAGGCAAAGCATGATACTCAGTATCATGAGGAAGAATAAAGATGTTGGTAACAAAAATGGTAGCTAGAAAAATCTCCTGGCTCTTTTTCTATGTAAAGGTGATTAGTGTTTCTTGCTAGTAAAAAAAAAAAAAAAGCAGAGAGAGAGGGAGAGGTCATTGACAAGACCCTCAAGCCACTGGGTCACATTTGGGCCTTTAGCATGTTTATAGCTGAGCTGTGAGGTACTGTTATCCTGGTTGTATCGAAGAATATAATTTCTCACTAGTACATCTTATGAAAAGCACTCAGAACAGCATGAAATAAACATCGTGTAAGTTATTATTCTGGTTAATCCAAGGAGAGTGGAGTGTTTCTTCGTTGGGCTAGAGCAGTTTCCATTTCTGCCCTATTTGGATTTTTGCCTATTTTTTTCCCCTTCCCATTCCAGCCTACCATTCTATAATATTTTTAATGTTTGTTTTATGTTATTTGCTTTTGCTCTGTTTCTTACTTTAAATTTAAAAATGTTAAATTGTCATTTAAAAGATTCCTCATTTAGGTTAAAACATAGTCCTTCTGTGTCAATGATCAAAAAAAAAAAAATCTCAAAAATCTCTACTTTTAGGACTAATCTTTTTTTATTTTTACTCTGTGTTCTCTAGGTAGCACAGAGCTGACAGGCAGCACCAATCTGATCACACACTACAACCTGGAACATGCCTATAACAAATTCTGTGGGAAAAAGGTGAAGGAGAAACTAAGTAACTTCCTGCCTGACCTGCCAGGGATGATTGATCTGCCTGGTTCCCATGATAACAGCAGCCTCCGCTCCCTCATTGAGAAGCCCCCTATTCTTGGTGGCTCTTTCAATCCTATCACAGGGACCATGCTGGCTGGCTTCCGCCTCCACACTGGACCGGTGAGTCCCCTCTTGGGGAGGAAGACGGCAAATGGGGGGGCCTAAAAGGCATGGAAGTGGGTTTTCTGTCCAAGTCTGTTCCTTCGTAACTTACTGAGCAGAGCAGATGATGGGAGCAAGGTATTTCCTCCCTCTACTCACCCAGACCTTGCTTTGGTTCCTTCAGTTGCCCGAGCAGTGTCGTCTGATGCATATTCAGCCTCCCAAGAAGAAGAACAAGCACAAGCACAAACAGAGCCGTACTCAGGATCCTGTCCCCCCAGGTAAGAAGTGGTTCTATTCAGAGCAAAAAAAACCTGATCTTCAGAATCTGATTTGACCTTCCATAGTTACACCCAGTTAAGTTCCTTACAGAGCCCTGGAGTCCCAAATTCCCGAGTAAGAAGCTGATGTACTGCAGTCTCTTGGGCAAGTAGGGACTTGGGACAGGGGCTTTAGCAATGCCTCCATATCCTTTCTGGCCATTTGAAAAAAGCCATTGCCCCTGACTTGGGGTTTTCCTGTAGTCTTCAGAGTTCATAGCAGTAGAGGATTTTGAGCTCTACAGGTCATAGGCACCTAATGTCTCCTACAGAAACACCTTCTGATTCGGATCACAAGAAGAAGAAAAAGAAAAAAGAAGAGGATCCTGAACGGAAAAGGAAGAAGAAAGAGAAGAAGAAAAAGAAGGTAGAGTAGGGGCCTGTTGCCACAGCCCAGTGAATTTCCCTACATCTTACCCCTGTCCTAAGTAGGGTCCTTTGCCTCGAGATGGACCAAAGACTGAAAACCCAGGGCAGGTTGCAGGTTTTTCCTGTACAGCCTAGTCAAGGCCAAGGCTAGTTCCTAGTTGTTCTTACCCCTCCTTCTTTGTCTCCCCCAGAACCGACATAGTCCAGACCACCCGGGAATGGGCAGCTCCCAGGCCAGCAGCAGCAGCAGCCTACGCTAACAGGACCACTGGACTCTGGCAGGATGGCTTTTCCTGCTGTACCGAACCTGCTGTGAAAAGCTGCCTTCCAGGCTCTTGGACACTGCCTTGGGAGCATCCTGCAGTTGGAACAGAGACCAGCTCCTGCTATATGATCTGCAGAGATTAAGACATTAAGAGAGAGAAGGGCCATGCTTTTGTAAGGCTCACCCCAGTTGGCTTTTTCATGGACATCTCTTCCTCTCCCCCAGGAAGCTTTTCCTCTCTTTTGTGCAATTTGTCTGATTTAGGACTTGATCTGTTAGGTTTTTTTCTTTAAAAAAAAAAAAAAAAATTGTGTTTATCCAACTGGCTGAAGTGTTGCTGCCCATTAAGAGGTAAGTGCCTCTTAGGGTTTAAGAGGGTTTAAGACAAGGCATTGCCAAGATCTGAGGGGATTTGGGTCTTACCTTCATATTAGCGCATTAGCAGGCAGGGAAACAACCAAAATGAAATTGGGGAACATGGTCCAAAAGTGAGGCAGAGTTCACTAGTACTTCTCCAGAGCAGACAAATAACACTCTGCCCATCATGTTGAGAACCAAGCACCTGGTCTTCAGGCTCTGTAGAGCTGATTCATTTAGGGCTCAACCGTGTGTTCTAGGTCAATTTTGTGTTGACACAAAATAAGCCAACTGAAAAAGCACCCTGCGTCACTAAGTGTTTTTCAACAAGATTGCTTCTTAGGTCAGAAGCCTGTGGTCTTTTGAAATGAATCTCTGGGAAGCAAAGGTAATGCTGCTTCTCTTGTCTTAAGAACTTTTTACCTGCTTCATTCCTTAGTTAAGACAATGAAAATATCTGGATGATGTGAAAACATTTCTAAGCTTCTACCAGCAACACAGCCAGGTGTGGTGGCGTGCACTGGTAGTGCCAGCTACTCAGAAGGCTGAGGCAGAAGGATCACTTGAGCCCAGGAGTTTGAGGTTGCCGTCAGCTATGAGGATGCCACTGTACTCTAGCCTGGGAAACAAAGCGGGACCCTGTCTCAAAATAAGACAGCAACAAAAAAAAGGTAGCCTTAACTATCCAAATGTAAAATAAATCCCTTTAGTTTTTGCAAGTGGCTAGGTAAGTGAAAACATCCATGAGAAAACCTGAACTAATGTAATCTGACTAGATTTAACACAGAACAATTAAAAATCTGTTGCTTTGAGCCAAAGTTGTGCCTACGTAAGTGGCTAGAGAACCACTCATTCAACTTGTTTTAATCTAGGATTTCAGAACAAGAGTTTGTATACTTAAGTTATGGATGTGAAAATAAAGAGTTCTGGTTACTTTCCTGAGATGAGTATCTGAGGATGCCTGTTTAAAATTAGGACACAGCCTTTTGCTTTTGTCAAATAGAAGACAACAATAGGTATCTAATTGAATTGCCATCCATATCCAGTCAACCTACTTTTAACAGGCTTTCATGCATGAATCACTCAGCATCTCACCTTTGGCTATTTCCAAAATGAGCTTTACTTTCCAGAACCAAAATCCTCTGTTAAGGAACAACTGTGACACAAGTCCAGAGTTCTCTAAGCTTTGAAATGACAAAAAGCTTTGGTGGTTGCAAAAGACTTTTGGAGAATTTTTAAAATCACCCCAATAAAACCAGGACCTGTTTTAAGTGTTTGACTTCACTGTAGTCCTGCCTGAAGATGGGCTGGGACCAGAGAAGCTTATGAGGGTCTCACTGTGATGACTACTCACCAAAGATCATTCATTCACCCTGCCTTAACCAGACAAAATAACACAAGTCAGGGGGGAGCTGGTTAGATCAGGATTTTTTTTTATTCCTTGTTGGTTTAAAATGGCTAATCAGAATAAAAAATAAAAGGGCCTCTGTGTAGAGGCTGGGGTCTCCCCTATTTAGAGGTTAGAACCCAGATATCCCCTCTACCCAGCACCATACTAAGGTGGGCTGAGGGGTAACCCCCAAGGGACAATCGGAGGGGCCTAGGCCTGCCACTCCTTCTCTCTATCCCCAGTTTTTGGCATGTGATGAAAAATATTGCTTTTTGGATTCTTCTCTCTTGGCCTTGGATTTTAAAATCATGTTAACTGTGTAAGCTAGGGGAGGCTCTGAAGGGCTAGTTGAAGAAGCCTACCCTAATCCCTCTCCCCCAAGAAGGGGGATCATCCAATATTGTTTTTTGAACTAGGCCAAGCTCTTCCTGATCTGCCCCCACCCCACCACCAGTGTCATGGAGATATGACCCCTTTCCTGGGGAAACTAAATGCCAATAAGCCTAGAAAACTAACTCTCCTCTCGAAGTCCTTCCCTCTTCTGATCAAGACCCCAAATTCACCTCTCCCCAGCTTCTTTCCTGATCACTTAGCACCAAGAGGGGGTGCTATTTCCTTAGTTGGTAACTGGGACAAGAGAGGGAACCCGGGAAAAGGAAGACTTCAATGTCTCTCCTCTTTTCCTGCTGGTCTAAGGAATGGGAAGAATTAAGATCCCCCTCCTTACACATATCCCTCCCTCATTTTCCCATCCCAGGATAGATATATAATTTCTTTGATATTTATAATATATATATATATGTACACACACACCTGGTAACGCAGAAGAGGAAAAAAATAGAATCCGTAACAATAATAAAAAAAATTATTTCTGATTTAAAAATGATCTGATTCCCTCCAGGGCGAGCAATTGCACAAATGTCCACTGAGTCTGGTCCAGGGATTAAGGAAGGGAAGGTCTTAAAAGGTAAAGGGGGGTTGCTACCCCAGTCTCAGGGCCCCAACTCTCCGACTCCCCAACCCCCACTGCATTTTAGAAAACACTCCTCATCCTCTTGGAATCGGTGGTCTAAAAAATGTCCATGTAGGGGAGGAGAGCCCCTTGAGGGAAGGAAGGTGGCCACCTGGGGCCCTTTGGTGTAGGCGCAGAGGCGTTAGGGAGGGGAGGCGCCGAAGGCTCACACCGAAATCTCATAGGTGGTACCACCAACCCCTGACACCTTCTTGACTCCTCCCCTTGTGGGGCTACTGAGAGGTGGCTGGCCTGGGCCAGGGGAGGCTGAGCCTATACTCTTAGGCTGCCCATTGGATTTGCTGTAGGCGGTCTTGAGCTGTACTTCATCTCTGGAAAGAAAAGAAGAGACAGGCGTCAGAGAATAAGACACAAAACAGAAAAGGGAGACAGTTTAAAAATTAAGAGATAAAAATGATATACTTTTCTATATACATGCTTTCTTACCCAAACATTCCCTTTGTTTTATTGTTGAGCTTAAAACAAGCCCGATCCCCTATCCCCCTATTTACTATTTCCAATAGCTGCTATCTCGTATACTTATTCCCAGGCAAATATTTTTAGGAAAATAGGATAGCATTAATCTTTAGTCTCTTAACAGGAATTGCCTATGAACACAGATGGAGTGAGAGTGAAAATGAAGAACTATCAGGATACCCGAGTCCACTTACACTAGGATGTGCAAACAAAGCCCTGATACGTTCTGTAGAGCAGCATGCTAATTTTAAGTCGGCTGGGGGCCAGGATGGTACTAATACTTACTTGGGTGTCAGTAATGGCTGCAAGGCCACTTCTTCTGTCTCAGAAACACCAGAAGGGGCTTTTTGGCTGCTGTAAGACATCGATCGGCCCAGGTATGGGGCAGTTGGGCCTGGTTCAGGGGACCCTAGTCCCCGGCCCCTTAGCCCATCTGGCTTGCCAAAACGGGGGGCAGCTGGGCGTCCCAGTGGAGTCTTGCCCAAGGGTGATCTCTTCGAATCATCTGAGGAAGAACTAGTACGAGGGGCATGGCCTGAGCCTGGTGTTGACTGAATGCCTGAGTCCCCCAAGCCTGGTTCTTCCTCCCGGCCTGCGAGTGGGGGTGACTGGCGAAGCAACTTCTCTCGCTCCTGGAGGGAGGCCACAATGTGGCGTGACAGATTGTCATAACGGACTGGTGAGGGCTCTCGGTGTGCTGGGCCAGCTGACACCAAACGTGGGTGCCTCTCAGCTTCCCGCTGCTGGGCCAGTCGAGCTGACAGGAAAGGAGACGTGTAGCCTAAAGGTGGATCTGGCTCAGGCCCTGCCTGCACTGACTCAAAATCAGGGCTATCCGAAGGAGTGAGCAAGCTGTCGTAAGACAGGCTTCCATTGCGTGTCTGGTTAGCCAGGCTCTTATAGGAGGTGGAGGTGGTGCCCTCTGAACGAATGGACTGCAACTGGCCCAGCTCAAAGCCCGTGCCCTGGGCTGACTTGAGGCTGGAGGAACGTGAGCCGCTGGATAGTGGATCAAAATGAAAGCTTTTGCCAAAGGTGGGAGAACGGAAGCTGTCTGGCTCCAAGCTGGGCTCTGAGCGGTAGCTGGGATGGCGGCTGCTCTCTGCAATTGAGGTTGGCTCCTTTAAGCTGTCCCCACGACTCAACTGAGGAAGAAAGTAAAGCAGACTCTTAGTGCTTCTCTTCTGACAGAAACTAGACTCCCCAGAGCCGAAGGAGTCAGTCAAAAACAGTATTTACTATGTGCCAGAAATATGCTTAGAACTTTGACAAGCATTATCTGGTTTAACCCTTAAAGGAAATCTATGAGTTGGAACAAACAGTATCTTATTTTAAGATGCAAGAAAACAAGGCTTAGGTTAAATAACAGGTGGTGGCAGACTTGAGTTTTGAACTCAAATCTAACATTAATCAGTGGTTTTATCTATTATGCTATATTGCCCCCTCTGATGAAACGCATTATCAAGCTATCAAGGAGATGCAATTCCATGAATGCCAACAATTAGTAAAATGCCCTTGCTTTTCTTCTCTTCCCTTCTGCCTTTTCCTTCTCCCAATCATTTTTCCTACAAAACAGCCGGCACATTTATGACCCCACTTAGAGTACTCAGTACCTTGGCGCTGGAGGAATGAGGCATGGCGGCTGATGTACTGCTGCTACTGTAACCCGGCCGATACTTGTACATGGTAGGTGTAGGGGGGCTGTCCTTGCCCAACAGGCTGCTATCTGCAGGAAAAAAGGTCCAAGGGACACTACTTTACAAGCTGTTCTCTCAATCTGCCTAGAGTTCCTTAAAGTACAGAGGGAGTACAAGTTAGAAACAAGGAATACCCAGTAAAAGGGAAGTCTAAGGAACATGATTTTGCTGAAATCAAGACTAAAGACTCATAGCACCCCAGAACTCAAGGTGGGTGACTGCACCAAACAGGTCCTAGGATGTTCTGGTCTGTCTAGAGGCTGACAATTTCCCCCACAAAAGTCCAATTCACTGCCAATAGCTAAGTGGCATCCCTTCTCTTCCAGCTGTCCAAAGAAGCGGCTCAAGTACCAGCTGTTGGGTGTTTACAGCCACAACACAAGCAGTATCTCTCAGGCCTTGCACATCCTCTTCACAGCTCACAAGTAAACTTCTCACTCTTGTCTTCCAGTTTTCTAGGATCTCGCAGGTCCAGGCAGCCCTTACCCTCATTAGTAGCCAGGCCGAGGTGTGTTCGTAGCCCCGTATAACGGCTCAGGTCCGGCTTAGGAGGAGGTGGAGGTTCAGCATCTGCAGACTGGCTCTCTGTTATCTCCAGGCTTCCCTTAGACTGGATAAATGCAGGGAGGGAAAATCGGATTTGGAGAAATGGGCATTAGGGCAACTCAAAAGTATTAAACTGGTATAAGAAAGGTGTTGGGAAGTCAAGAGTATATTCCTAAAGTAGGACTGGAAGACAAGGCAAAAGAGTCAGTTTGGAGGCTGAACACAGTGGCTCACGCCTGTAATCCTAGCACTCTGGGAGGCCGAC
>NW_012145190.1:2459495-2468084 GCF_000956105.1 Propithecus coquereli
TGCAATGGTGCCATCATAGCTCACTGCAGCCTTGAACTCCTGGGCTCAACCGATGCCTTAGCCTCCTAAGTAACTGGCACTACAGGTGCACACTACCACACCTGGCTAAGTCTATTTTATATAGAGATGAGGTCTCGCTATGTTGCCCAGGCTGGTCTCCAACTCCTAGCCTCAAGTAATCCTTCTGCCTCAGCCTCCCAAAGTTCTGGGATTACAGGCGTGAACATCTGCACCCAGCCGTATTTAAGTAATTTTAACATAAATCAGTAAGTGATAAATTCTGTAAGAAAAATGTAACTAAAGCCAGTTTCCATCTCTTTGCCGGGGTACGATTCCCCAAGTTACCTAGCTTGACATCCCTAAATTCCTCACCTTAGTTCTCCTCAGTTCTCCCTGGATGCCATTATCCATGATCTTCACAGTTATCTGCCCATCTGACACTTCTGGTCGAAGGAAGGGAGGTCTAATTACAATTGTCTTCTCTTTCTTTGGTCTCCCCAAATACCTGAGTGTCAAGAATAAGAAGCCTTTCATTCATTCACTTTAATATCCACTGGTTACCTACTATGTGAAACATTTTTACAAATAAAACAGTCCTACCAGGCCAGTGAAAAGGTTAGCACTAAACCAATTTCTTTGATTCCATGAAGAACTGCAGCAAGACTAGGCCTGTGTGGGCACATACCTAGCTCAAAGCACATAAGTAAGTAAAAGTCAATCTATCTCACTCATCCTCAACTCTCAAAGAAGATTAACCTTAATACATAAAGAATACCAACTACACTCACAGGGTCCACTAAGGGATGGGCATGGGCATGTCTGTACCTTGCAGGCACTTACCATTCTAAATAGAGAACCTTTCCTAAAAGGCTGTCTTCCACCAGACCACCCGCATATCAGAACAAGCCCAAAGAAAACAAAAGGGTGAACCCTAGACTGAAGGGATAGGTGTACCTGGGTGCTGGAGAACTGCAGAGTACACGGCTGACATTGTTACAGCAGCCATTGGTGAAGGGGTTCACACCTCCCCGGAATTTACCCGTAACCTAGAGGAAGGAAAAAAAGACCAGATCAGTCAGAAGATGGGACCTTGACCTCCAAAGGCCAGAACATAAATCAATGATAAATTATTGTGTACCCACTATCTGGGAGATACAAAAATGAGTAAAACGCACACCTACCATCAAGAAACTTATACTGTGATGGTTAAGGACAGGGACTCTAGAGTCAGCGTCCTCACTGAAAATTCTAGGTCTACTTCATGGTAGCTGTCTGACCCTAAACATCAGCTTCCTCATGTAAAATGGGAACAACAGCTTTCTGAATATTGAAAACTAAGATGATATGCATAAGAGTAAGCAATTAATTTAATATGCACAAAAATCATTCTTTTTCTTTAAGCAGTACTATAAGCTTCTTGAGAGCTGGCCCAAGTCTTTTATTGTTTCTATATACTCAGAGCCTAAATTGTCCAATATACAGCGGACATTCCGTACATGTTTATTAACTAAGAAATGGCCTCTGTTCGGTTGCTTACATGAGGAAATGGGACTACCTCTGCCCCCTACAACTAATCTATGCATCATCATAAAAGATATTCAGGGGTCTCCCGTCACATCTCTCCATACCTGTTCATTGGTTGTGCGTCCCCGAGCCACCAGCACCACGTGAAATCCCGTGAGGCCAGCTACAGGGATGAAGAATAAGCCAGCCACACACATTACTGCCATTCTGATGCCAAACAGTCAAGGAAAACAAAGCAACATAGTCTCACCTTCCCCAGCCCATACTGTAGCCATTTTCCCTTTGACTCTCACTACCAGAGGACTCAACTTTCCTCATTCCTCCCCATCCCAATCTCACAATCCACAGGCCTTGAAGGATACGTGACAGCCGTGCGAACCCCTGAGAGTTCCTCTATGTGGTAGAGGACATAAAGGAGGCCAAAGCCAAACACACCCATAATGTGGGCTGTCAGGGAAAGGAGGAAGAGGAAGAAATAACGGTAGTTCCGGCGACCGATACAGTTGTTCACCCAGGGGCAGTGATGATCAAATTCCTAGGGACAAAAAGAGATAGACTGAGAGGCATTCTTGGACCATAGGACTAGATCACTTCTGTCAAGAAGAGGAACAAAAGGCAGAACTTAAGTTCTGCTTTTAGTAATTTCTGATCATGTTCACCACTTAACTTCAAACTAAAACAGGCTCATGCAGTTTATCTTGCTCTATAAATCTGTAAGGGAGGCCAGGCATGGTGGCTCACGCCCGTAATCCTAGCACTCTGGAAGGCCAAGGTGGAAGGATTGCTTGAGGCCAGGAGTTTGAGACCATCCTGAGCAAGAGCAAGACCCCATTTCTACAAAAAAATAGAAAACTTAGCTGGGCATAGTGGTGTGCACCTGTAGTCCCAGCTACTCAGGAGGCTGAGGCAAGACAATCACTTGAGCCTAGGAGTTTGAGTTCACAATGAGCTACGGTGATACCACTCCACTCTAGCCTAGGCAACGAAGTGAAACTCTCTCTCAAAAAAAAAAAAAAATTGTAAGGGAGACCGTCCAGAGGTTGGTCAAAGGCCAAGGCCAGCTCTCAAAGTTTATCCTGTGTGACCAAGGAACTCTAAAAGGGACAAATGTCAGAGGCTTTGCAAAAACATCAAGATTCATGAGGCAAATCTGGCAGGAAACTGCTTATAGCTAAGTAAAAATGGATTGGAGTCAATGAGGTGGTACACACCTATAGTTCCAGCTACTCAGGAAGCTGAGCAGGCAAGGAGGACCAATTGAGGACAGGAGTTTGAAGCAGCAGTGCACTATGACTATGACTGCACCCATGCATAGCCACTGTACTCTAGCTTGGGCAAAACAGTGAGACCCCATCTCAAAAAAAAGACAAAAAAAGACTGGAAAAAGGGATAAGGATAAAAATAAAAGAAAAGGGATGCAGAAGAAAAGGCAGGGAGAAAAATGTAACTAAAATTTAAATGCAACAAAATCATTTTGTGGAAACAAGAGAGAATGCAAAGCCAGGACAAATAACCAAAAAGATAAGTCAAAGGACAGAAGGCTAAAGCTATAACTCTTGGTGTCAGGAAAGCCTATGCCCACCTGGGGTTAAAGAATCCCTCTTTTAAACATCTTTGCTAACACCTTTTGACAGAGCTAGACTATGTAGCCAAGGTAGTTAGCCAGGACTATAATTCATCCAAGGGGCCAGGCACAGTGGCTCATGCCTGTAATTCTGGCACTTTGGGAGGCTGAGGCAGGAGGATCACTTGAGGTCAGTAGTTTGAGACCAGCCTGAGCAACACAGTGAGACCCCTATCGCCACAAAAAATTTTTAAAAATTACCCGAGTACAGTGGTGCAAACCTGTAGTCCCAGCTACTTGGGAAGCTGAGGCAGGAGAATTGTTTGTGCCCAGGAGTTTGAGGTTGCAGTGAGCTATGAAGATGCCACTGCACTCTAGCCTGGGCAACAAAGCAAGACTCTATCTCAAAAAAAAAAAAAATCCAAGGCTAAGAATCTATCTATGGTTAGGAAGATGACAACACAGGTTAAGCACTGAGTCTGACCCTACCCAGGATTCTTACCTCCACACAGTTGTCACAGACACTGCAGTGGGAACATCGAGGAGGACGGTAGAAGCGGCAGGTGGCACACCATTTCATGCGCACCTGGATGCCCTTGATCTCCACTGTTTTGTAAAGGGGAGCTCGGAAATCATCTTCCTTGTCCTCATCCTCCTCAGCTATAGAGAGGAAAACTTAGTTGAAAAACCGCTATGCCAGAACTACAGTAAGCACCACGGATGCAATGATGCTTAAAATATGGCTTTTGCATTTGAAGAATTCACAGTCTTAATGGGTAAGAGAGACTAGGAATTAGTAACTATAACACTGTGAGATCAGCTCTGTATGCAACACTATGGGAACACAGATAACGAAATAATTTATTCTGCTTTGGGAAGTGAGGTTAAAGAGCAAATGACTCAGAGGTGGCATGGACATGCATATGCTGATATTCTTTGGTTTAAGTATTATGAATATGTTTTTAAAGAAATAGATAATTTACATATCAAAGTACATATATAATGAATTTGCATAATAGTTCAATATTTACAAGTACATGACTGAATTATAGCAACCCAGGAAGAAGGACTGACATCAATCTTTTTTCCTTGCACAAATCCTTTGTCCAGAATGTCTTCCCAATACTGTATTACTGTTGTTCAAGCCTCAAATGCCCTTTCTCTCAATTTTCAGCTATTAGATACATACCATCCCATTTCAAAAGTGCAAAGACAGACCAGCGCAGTGGCTCACACCTGTAATCCTAGCACTCTGGGAGGTTAAGATGGGAGGATCACTTCAGGTCAAAAGTTCGAGACCAGTCTGAGCAAGAGTGAGACCGTGTCTCTACTAAAAATAGAAAAAATTAACTGGGAGCAGTGGCACATGCCTGTAGTCCCAGCTACTTGGGACAGTGAGGCAGGAGGATTGCTTGAGCCCAGGAGTTTGGGGTTGCAATGCGCTATGATGACGCCACTGCACTCTAGCTAGGGTGACAAAGCGAGACTCTGTCTCAAAAAAAAAAAAAAAAAACTGCAAGGACATTATTTGCCTTCCCATCTACAGCAACAAATTGTTATTTATTATTAATCTAGGAGAATAATATATGTGGGAAGGAAAAATTAAATAAGCGATGGTGTAGGGATTAAAAATTAAGTTTTCAAATTTTACTGACTTAGAGAAATGCTTATAATATAAATAAGTGAAAGAATGCAAAGAACTGTACAATCAGAAAGCTCCCATTTTGAAAACAAATAGACACAAATATATAGTACAGATATGTGGCATATATAAATATAAAAATATATATATAAAAAATCTGCAATGTATTACAAGGATATATACCACAATGTAATAGTAATTATTTCTGGGCTGTGAAATTACAGGTGATATTTTAAAATATTTAAATAAAGGATTTTTCTTTTAAAGGAAAAAAATTCAAATGCTGCTTGTTTTGAAACTCCTAATCCTTCCATACCATCATCTACCTGAAGTAAGCTCTTTCTTCCTCTTAAGTACTATAGGTCTTCGATTACTCTTACAACTTATGACACAGTGTATTTATTCATATGAATGTCTTCCCTACCTTCCTTTCTCGACTGAGCTATTTGAAAGCAATGACCTTTTAAAAAAAATCATCCCAAATGACCATGATAGTGCCTTCAATATAGTACATCAATAAATATTTGATGAATTAACATTAAAGACTCATTAAAATAGCCTTCCTTGGCTGTGGGGACACAAAGTTCCTACCCA
The DNA here is from genome assembly GCF_000956105.1 of Propithecus coquereli. Classification (NCBI taxonomy): domain Eukaryota; kingdom Metazoa; phylum Chordata; class Mammalia; order Primates; family Indriidae; genus Propithecus; species Propithecus coquereli. The sequence goes on from NW_012145190.1 coordinate 2,464,820, forward strand.
TCACCTAATCTTTGGAACAGAAGTCACAAATGAAGCACAGTGATACGGGCTTTGGGAGCACAATGAATTTCAGAAAAACTTCATCTCACCAGAGTTGCTATCCCAATCCTGTCTCATTCTTTCTTATGAGATAACCTCACATTTGAGAGGAAAATTAGATGTCATCAGAAACCACCTTTGTCAGATTCTCTTCTTTCCACCTCTTATTTCACTGATGATGATTCTAACTCTCAACTCCTATCCCAACAGCCTACTTCTTCTGTAAGCATAACCTTCCAGTATGCACTGCAAAGCATCTCCTTCCTCTCAATATCTACTTTCAATTATCCCCCTGCTTCAGCTTCAGCATCTCTCTCTTCTCTGGTTCCATGTCCTCATGCTACGAACATGCTAAAGTCTTCTGTATCCTAAAACACCCCCTTCTTCTCCCAAAGATAATTACTCCATTTTCTGCCTTTTTTGCTTACCTCTTAAGAGAGTAATTTTAATACTCATTGACTCTCCTTCTTCATTTCCTATTTACTGCCTTTTAAACCATTACAATTTAGTAATTTAACTGTATCTCATCCTCACATATAACACACTATTGAAACTATTCTTGTTAAGATCAGTTACTTCTTAGTTACCAAAACAATGGGAAATTTTAAATTTCCATACTATTGAAGCTCTCTAATTTCTGATACTGCCGACCATCAGCTAGCTACTTCATGAACTTTCCTTAGTTCCCACTTTCTCCTCCTACTAACCCTTCTTGCTCAATCTCTCTTCAATGGCTCTTCCTCCTCCTCTGCTCATAACAATGTCAGTGCTGATCCGGTCTGACTTTGGTTCTTTCCTAATCTCACTCTTTCTCTGGACAATCTTATTCCTGTTGCTTCAAATACCACATGGTTGAAGACTCCTAAATCAACATCTTTGACTCTGACTACTTAATTGTACACTGGGTAACTCTACCTGGATAACTCATAAATATCTCAAGTTCGACATATGTAACAGTACACTCTGTCTTCCCTCCCAACCTGTTCAACGTACCTATAACTCATATCTTGGATTATAAAAATCAACATCCAACTTATCTCCCAAGTTAGGAATCTTGAAACTATCCCCTTACAATTCCTTTACCCTCTCACTCTCCCTTAATAAGCTTTCATGAAAAATTATTGAGTCTATTTCTGAAAAATCTGTAAATCCAGCCTCGAATTCAAGTTCTCATTTGGTTTATATTATTGCCAGTCTCCTAAAAGGTATCTGTACATTCTTCTAAGAATTATTTTTCTAAAAGGAAATCTGATCCTATAAGTTCTCCAATTAAAGACCTTTTGCTGTCCAAAGGAAGAAGTATAATCTATTTATTTTAGCATATAAAGACCTTCACAATTTAGCTCCGGGTTTATCTCCTGTCTCTTCCGGTCCCACCATGCACTATATCCACCAGCCATATTGGGCTCACCATTTCATGGCTACAGGCTTCTGCATATGGTGCTTCCTCTGTCTAAAAATACCCTTCCCTTCTACCTTTTATTTGAAGTTTTTCCCACCTACTTTTAGCAGCATTTCCCCAATTTATCTATGCAGATGTAAGTGCACCCTTTTCTACATTCCCAAAGAAGCTTGCTCATGCCTCCATTATAGTTTACATCACAGTGTTATAACTGTAATTCATTATGGGTGTTATTGTACCTAGCAATACTGTCTGACCTATATGCTCTATTTCTACTGAATGAAGGGTGAAAAATCAAAGATTTGACTCAAAGTGAATCACATGGCTAAAAGTTATGACATACATTCCTGAAGACTCTGCCCTGATTTTCATCATCAGACTGTAAAAGTATCCCATAATCCCAGGACTCTTAAGGCCCAAGGTCAACTGTATGTGCCCAAATCATTATTTTTCCAAGTCAGTAAGGAGCTTCCAAGAGAAAAGAGGGAGATTTTACCTCGAGGGAAAATTCCTGGGTCCATGAAGGTGGCCATGCTGAAGTTGGCCAGCACAAAGAGAAACACAATCGCATTGTAGATGGGCACTGCAGGTGACACATACAGGCTTAGTCCTGGACACCTGCACAGATAATAAAGAAAATGAAGGGCTGCCTCACACACTTTGGACACCAACCATACTCACAAAACTCTGTAAAGATTCAGCCCCATACCCTTATACAAATCTTGTGTGGTTTACCTTTGCCATCCCAAATTATCTTTATCCTTCCCACTAAACGGGTCTAGTTTTCCAAAGAACTGCTCACTTTAGATAAAGGTCCAAGACTTAGAATCTTTCCAATCTCAACCCCTACATGAAGGTCTGTGTTCTTCAGATTCATTCTTAACCTGTAGATTTTTCCACGTTTTGGAATCTGTCCTTATCACCTTTCTAACCAGATGTGAAAACCAGGGACTGAGTATGTAACTGACACCAGCTACATTCCCTTCTCTGGAACAGCCTAAGGCTTCTGGATCCCAGCCATGTCCCACTGACCTGTACACTGGCCCAAAGCATGGAATACCACTTGCCTCTCCAGCTCCCCCTCCCTCTTCCCAGCTGGCTTTGAATCACTTTCAACTGCCTAAAGTTTCTTCACTGTGTCAGATATTCCTGAGAGTTTTATTCAACTAAAGGCTAGTACTCAAGGTTCGAAAATTTTTAAAACCACAGATAAAAATGGATTATCAAGACATAGAACTAGACCTACCGAGGTCTAAAAATGAAACAAAGGAGTGGGGGAGGAAGAAGGAGAGGATATCATACCAAAGCAGCCCTAAATTCTGTAGAAAAAAGAAACTGGCCATACATATCCAGTACTCCAAAGCATTCGAATCAAGAGACAAGCTTTAGGTAAATTTTTTTTTTTTTTTTTGAGACAGGGTCTTACTCTGTCGCCTGGGCTAGAGTGCAGTGGTGTCATCACAGCCCACTGCAACCTCAAACTCCTGGGCTCAGGTGATCCTCCTGCCAAGTAGCTGGGACTACAAGCTCGTGCACGATGCCTGGCTAATTTTTCTATTTTTTGTGGAGATGAGGTCTCACTCTTGCTCAGGCCGGTCTTGAACTCCTGGCTTGAGGTGATCCTCCTGCCTTGGCCTCCCAGAGTGCTAGGATTACAGGTGTGAGCCACTACACCTGGCCACAATATGTTATTTTAAAAGGTGCAAATGTGCAGTTACATAGGATAAGTGAGTCTAGAGGTCTAATGTACAGCATGAGGACTACAGTTAATACTGTGCTCTATGCTGGAAATTTTGCCAAGAGAGTAGATTCCAGGTGCTGTCA
>NW_012145190.1:2468134-2508092 GCF_000956105.1 Propithecus coquereli
TGGTAAATTTTTTTTTTTTGACCAAAAATAATCTTGTCCAGATTAAGCTCGATTTCTTTCAGACTGGGACTCTAAGTAGGAACGCTTCAAGAGCTCTTCCTTTCTCTGCTGATTTCCTGGGAATTGGAAGTTTCATAAGAATATCTGATGTGCTGCTTGCTTTGTCAGGAGTATCAAATACCCTCTCTCTTGTCTCAACTCAGGGAGAACTTCCCACTACACGACAGTGGCTAAATATCCTAATCTGCTTTGTGCTGAGAACTTAATCTCTAGAATTAGGACAGCATCTGTCCTTGTCCCCTTTATCTGAACCAGTAAGATGGAAAGGAAGAGCTCACTGAAGGAAAGGAAGAACAGGGCCAGGAGAATAAGACAGCACATGATTCTGGAGGATTAATCCACAGCAGTCCTAGACTCTGTCAAGAGGTGATCTGTCCCGATCAGAACAAAAAGCACAACCATGAATAGTGATTCTGAACAGTTTTGAAAAATGAGCTCCTTAATGAGAATTAAATAAAAGATAAGAAACAAAACCGTCACAAAGCATTTCACAAATCTTTACCACCATCATCTATTTATTCAAGTTCCATCCAGCCATTCATTAAAAAAAAAAAAAATTTAAGTAAATATTTATTATATGCCAGGCTTTTTAGATAGTAAATATCAATTAACTTTCTGCTTCTCTTGATGGGTCAGTACATAATTGGAAGACAGAAAAATGAAGCTGGAGCAAGGGCACCAATTTTAAGGACAAAACAGACCTTCAGTCACAGTTTTATGCTACCATCAAATAAAGTTCCCTATGGAAGCTTCTTCCTCTGTGAGTTCTTTGGTTCAGAAAAGATGTCCCCTACTTTGGCAGTGTTTAGGGTTAGAATATAAGCAAGAAGGAAGATTCCCTGCGCAGCCCCACCTCAAAGCCTGACCACCTAGGTTCCTTACAGGGAGGGAGAGAAACTGAAAACCAGTCATCCAGGTCAGAGCTCCTCCCTAGTACTTAGCTGTCGCTTCAATTTCCGCCTGGCGAAGAAGAGAAAGGGTGACTCACTTGACTCCTACAGCCTGGGAAGATAATTAGAAGGGAAAAAGAAAATTAAATCCTTAGAACACTGAGGTGCCCATAATTTTAAAAGTCTCATTCCCAGAATTGTCCACTGTGGCTACTGTGGCCTCTTGAGCTTCTGAAAGAAATAAGGGTATCCTCCATCCCTGAGGAAAACTAAAGTGAGTAAGAATGAGATATCAGCCCTTCCACAGGCCCAGCTGTCAATCTTCCTGACCCCATCCTTTTTTGTATCATTGTAAGCAAAGCAGCTCACCCAGTTTCCTGGGTAGCCTGCCAACCTACTCCTGGATGACGAACTTTACCCCACAACCTTCTTGATATCGACCCATCCCAGATGAAGTGTGTAATCCTATATTGAATTCCAGTATCTCCTGACAAAATAAAGCCTGCCTCCACAGTGGTAGAATCTAGAAATGATGCATATAACTCAACTTCATGGGCAGGATTTGCTTCTAGACCTATTGCTTCTAATCTTAGCACTCCAACTGAGGGAACACCCAACCAAGGTGAGGCATGTGTGAGCAGAGCCTGTTTATGCCATATTCCAAATTCTGCTTGGCTTGAGGAAAGGTTTTCCGTTGCTATAGTACTTTGCCAGATTCCTAGGTGACCACCCCAAGTGGCCTGTCTGAATCTGTTGCCTCTGATGGAAGGAGACGAGGCCAGAGCTGAGGAGAGGAGTTGTTGAGGCTCGTCCTCAGACTATGGCAATAATCACACAGCTCAAGAAGCTTAGGGAGTGGCCACAGCCCAGAAGGCTGGCTGACTCATTGACAGGACTCCCAGACCTATACCATCCCAGGTAAAACAGGTTCTTCTGCCCACCCATTCAGCACTCCTGTTTTCAAGGCCAAATAAAATTGGGAGAGTGGGTTCCAATATGCATAATCCTGAAACCCTGTTTCCTAGCACTCTCTAACATTTCCTATTATAAAAATGGTTAAATTCCTGGAAAGAAAAACAAAGTTGGAGTCCAGAAGCCCTGGATTTTAATCCCTGCCTCAATTAATGTTTTTGCTATGTAGCCTTAGGTAATCCACAGGAAACTCTACAAGCTTGTTACTTCAGCTACATAATACAAATATGAGAATAAAGAAGAATATCTGAAAAGCTTCTGGAATTCTTTTTAAGCCAGCTGGCTTAATACTGCGCATTCACTGGATGGAAGACACAAGAAAACATTATTAACTATCACCATCATCACCAATTATCATTCCAGCTCCACCTTCATCCTTAATTCCACTTCCCCTGAGGTACCAGGGATTTGAGGCATTAAGCTCCTGAAGGATAGGTCTATGCATTCCACCCATGCCTAGCATATTGCTTGAGCATATGAGTAGTGTTCCTTGTTGATGAGAGAAGGCTGGAATGAATGTTCCACTTCCTGCCCTTGGAGGTCCTCACTTAGGACTGCTTTCCTCAAGAGTCTACGGGAAACAACTTCTCCCTTTATAGGTAAGTAAGTCTCTCTTTAACACACTTGATTTGTGGTGCCTCTGTAACTCACACTTTCAAGCAGCTGAATGTTAGATGTAGGACCCGGCACTTATTCCTGGATAAGAAAACAAAGTGGGAAGGAAAAAGAACAACCTCTTCTCAATTAATGTCTTAAATCACGAAGCTGCTCCCATTCAAATCCGGTGCTAGCATCTCTACAGTCCGGGGGGGAAAAAAGACTAGAGGGAGGGCCACTGAGGCTGCCCACCTCTCTCTGGGTAAAAGGGTCGGAAGGAACCAGAGGCCAGCTATGTTATGGATGGGAGCCTGGAAAGATCATCATGGATTTCTGGACAACTTTGACTTTTATCCTCCCTTTAGAGGATCACCTGAACCAGAGTCCCTACCCCAAACCCCTCCCCACTATCTTTAGAAATGGACAAAATGAGACACTGACTGACTTGAATAATTCACAGCTAGAGACTTCAGAGAAGATACAACTCAGTGATTTCAAAAGGTGTTGCCAACAGCCCTGAGGAGGTCTCAGGGAATCCCAGAGAGGCAAAGAGGAGACACCAAATGGCCAGGCCTCTACATGCCAACCTCAGTTGAACCAGTGCAGCCCTTCTTTTCATGTTTTTTTATATATAAAATTTCATTTGAAAAAAGGGTCATGTTGCTTAAATAAACTGCTCTAGGTCAACTACCTCATTATAGAGAGGAAGAACTGAAGTCCACAAAGGTTAACAGACTTTATCAAAAACAGTCTCCTGACCCCCAAAGAGCACTTAATCCCACTTACCTAGCAACGCCCTCTTGCCAGTCCCAAAAGAAGACTAAACTATGACATATGAGGATCTAGGTAGTTATCTTAAATGCAAAGTCTAGTACCTAACTGGGAGGGAGAGGGTTATTTTAGAGCAGACACTCTTCCCTCCCAAATAGTGAAAAGACAGGATCCCCACCACTCCTGCTTAGTTTCAGCACTGGACAAATTCAGTGAATGAAAGGGATTAGGGTTCTGGGGGGAAAGCTTCAATTGTCCTATCCAAGCTTCTTTGGGACAGATCACTATTTCTTCGATAACCAAACTCAACTGGTAATTTCAGTTCACAGCTTTCCCTACTTGACAAAGAAACGTGGAGGTTACATCCTAATTAGTTGAAGCCAACATGCCTCCACTAATTATGTCTGTCAGCTGAAAGGGACTCTTCCTCCTACTCCCAGTCCTCTAGGTCCCAAAGTAATTCTCACCTGGGGCTTATACTGATGTAAGAACAGCCAGTTGTAGCCTGGTGAAGAGAACAGGAGGATAACAGAGTAGTTACAGATTTACGGTCCCACATAGGAGCTGGTTCAAAGAAAGCCTCCCTCTTACCTCCCCATTTAAAACCATGAACCCTTTTTAGGTTGTATTATGGTTTTAAACAGGGGGTTCGCCAAGAAATTGAACCTCAAAAAGGGTAGAATCCATGGGAAACCAGTTTTTGAGAACAGTGGTGCCTCAGCAGATAAATGCTTATAGAGCAAATATTATTGTTAGATGGAGGAGGAGAATTTCAGAGGTACCAAGAGCTAAGTGATAGAGTAAGATAAACAGGGTGTATATACCTTCACAAAGTGGGCAGGGAAGAAAGACCCTTCAGGGAAAGGTGAGCCCCGAAATTGGCCATGTGGAAACTAATGAGGGAGTGTGGGGGGTAGAATTCAAACTATGACTTAGGACTCTTCTAATTTCGGATTAGAGGAAATAATTCCAAAGAGTCAATACTGTCCTCCAAAATCCTTTTTCCTGGGGTTGAAAGACCATGGAATAAGGAGGGCCCCTACTTTACTGGCACCAGGGAATGAGAAAGTAGGTTAAACAGCTTCAACTATCGGTTGAGAAAATGCCTATGTCAGGACAACTCTTTGTGGGCAAACTGGTATAACCAGCCAAGCACTTCAATGGTTCCAGATTAGCAAATTAAAAACAAGGATTCTGCTTGCCTATCTCAAAACAGGTAGGTTGAAAGAAACTACTTAGTCCCTTAAATTTCCTGGCTTCTCCAAAGGCTTTGCCTCTTGACAGAAAATAGACCCTCCCCAATTAAGCAGGTCTAAGGGTGTCAAATTGGTCTTGTACATACCTCTCCTGACCCAGCACTACAACTGCTACAAGGATACTAAAATATGTGTCCCTTGGTTAAAATGTTGATTCTACTCACTAGCCATATCAGTAGAAACCAAAACAAGTTCTGAACCGAAGACTCACCCCTTCTTTTTGGTAGCCAATACATGAAGAAGGACAGAACAGTGAACATGGTGAGTTTAAGCAAGAGAAAAAGATTATGAAGAAAAGAAAAGTCAGATATAAAAGAGCAGGGCTGTCTCTAGATCCTTGAGGGATTCAGCAGGTGTGTTCAGGCCAAAAAACCTATGACTTCTATACTTCATAGGAAGAGATGAGAAGTAAAATGCTGCTTATATTTTAGATATTCAGTCTTTCCTTCCTTGTTTAAACACTAGATAGAAAATACATCAGTATTACTTTACTAATTCTTTTGGCAAAGTGACCCATTTTTTCAAAATTTCTTTTGGCATATGAAGCTCAATTTGGGGGGTTTTCTTTCCCTCCTATCTCAGATTTAATTTCTGAGTAACTGTCTCCACCCCAACAATTCCTGCTTCAATGAGCCCAAGCTGCCTTTATTCCTTACCACTTCATTTTCTTCCTCTTTCCAGCAGCCTCATATTGCTCTGAATAGCACCTCACAATTAGGTTTGAGACTAAACCATAACAAAGTAAACTTCCCAGAAGATCTAGCATGTTCTGATGACTCCAAGAGCTGAAACTAGAGTGCTAAATCAATGACTCAACAGTATAAGGCTCAGAAGGCTGGTGCATGTTAAATTTATACACAGGTGACAGCAAAGATGCTTGCCAGATGGTCGACAGCTAAAGGGAAGGGTAAATCACTCAGTCTCCTCCAGTAACAAGTAGATGAACAAAATCGGAAGACCCTAAGTGGGAACGATGCTGATCTTAGATCCTAAGTGGGAATCTTTCAATACCAACTGCTTTCCCCGACAGAACCAGGGAATGAGAGAATTACTGTCATTCCTGTCAACGGGAACTAATGGAGGAACTCTCTTCCTAAATAAAACTTGCCCTTTCCCAGTGGCCTTCACTTCCCCAGCCTTCAGTGTTTAAGAGTACAGAGAAAACCACCTGAGTAACACTAAAAACCAAAACTGTCTCATTGGTATAGCCTATAAATCAATTCTGAAATTCTCCAGTACTCTTGTTTCCACAATCTCAAACCTAAGCTTCAGACATCCTGGGAAAAGCCATTAACATTAGAAAAGCCTCTAGGCTAGTCTAGCCTAGCCTAGTTCTCTTTCTCTCATAGGATTGATTGCTTAAGTTGCTTCAAGTCTCTCTGGTGGTTTCCTCCCACTTCCTTCCCAGTTTAAGATCATCTAATGATGGAGCTGGGTAGGATAGTAAGAAGACGTCCATATATTCCAATGTAAGGGAGGAAGGGGAAGGTAGAAGATTCAATGGAGTAAAATTTTTAACATGGCTGAAAGGATAGGCTTTTTCACACTTTTCTTATGTATCTCTAGGATTTGGATTTACCCATATCACACACCAAGGACTAAAGAGAAAACATACCTCCTCACCTCCCATGGAGTCCCCTCCCCACCCCCACTGCTGGGAGAAAACTCACGTAAAGGCAAAGAAGAGTGTCGTAGCTCCCACTAAGAAGATGGCAGCTGCTGAGACTGGGACATACTTGCTGGGTTTGAATCTCTTTCCAGACTCTGCGGGCATGTTGGAGCTCTAATGGGAGATCTGCCCTGCCGCATAGCCCAGGTCCACACAGCGGCAGAACAGACAAGAAAATGGGATGAGGGAAACAGAGAGTACAGAAGGAAACCAGGGAAACAGAAAATTTAAAATTATCACCCTTCCCCCTCCCAAACAAAACCAAAGGTCAAAAGTTCTCAAATGAAAAAAAGCATATGGGAGGGGGAAAGGTGATTCTAAATGATGAGTAACCACCTCCCCAGAACAAGGCAGAAGGGGAGATTAAGAAATACAACTTGTACAGTCTAAAAATTGGAGACAAACAGTAGGCTGTACACATGCAAATGGTTGCAGGTGGAGAACATGGACAGTCAGACAGATCAAGATATAGCTCATGGATGGAGGCAGGTCTTCAAAAGGAAAGACGGGGAGGATATCAGGGTAAGGTAGAAAACTTCGGGCACAGAAAATTCTTCTGAGGAGATACTGCAGTACCTCCACGACTACACACTTCCACAAAATGTGAGCTGCCCCTAAAAAGAGGTGTGCCCTGTGTTTCTATTTTAATCCAAGGGCCCCTTCCAGCTTTAAAGAGAAGCTGTTTTTACTGCAGTCTTGTCCCTTTTCGGCAGTCTTCTCAATGCCACCACTCCTACACCTTGACTTCACCAGGGCTTGTACTCTGGCAGTGGTAGTTTAATTTTATTTCTCTCTTGATGGCTAAAGCTGGACAACAGCTGTTACGAGGTTGACTTGTAAATCCCTTTCTTTCAAGGGGGAGGGAAAACAAAGAGAGCAAGCTTGTCTGTCTTCAATCTCTTCTTGTTATTCCCAAGCCCTTTAAGGGCTCCGTTTCCTATACAGTTCATGCAAAACTAAAGGAAAGCTTAAAATCCTTGAAGCCATGTTCTTCCCAATAAGCAGAATAAGACGAAGAAATCAATTCCACTTGATGATATTTTAAAAGATTACTGAGGATGAAAGAAAAGTTCCAAAGATGTCCCTGTTTCCAGGTTAGTCAATGTCTCTGATCTTTCTTCTTCAATCTTAGGCTTTCCGGATGCAGAGTTCAACTGGGTTACGGTGCCTCACCTGGAGAAAAACAAGTATCTTTATCAGAGAAATTCTTTCAGGGCATTTCTTAAGAACACCAAGGCTAAAACCCCACAGGCTGCTCCTCTGTTAAAAAGTGCCTTTTTAAAGAAAGATTATTTTCCACTTCACTTATATGTATGTGGGGAAAGACCCTGAATTGGTTGGATTCAGAATCCTTCACTCTTTTAAGTGCTGTTCAGATTGGAAGGAAGAGAACACGGCTTTACGTGGCCTAAGGTTATCAAAGGACCAGCTCTTATAAGGGAACCATCTCACCTGACACAAATGGGCAGTAACAAATACCAAGAATATCAAAATCTAAAAACAAGGGCACAACAGTGAGGGTAGTCCTAGAACAGAGATTTCTCTTTGACAAAGAGAATATCCATTGCTACAGTGAAGAAAGAAAAAATTAACATAAAAATTAGGACATCAAGTCTTATTTCCTTCTGTGTATGTCTCTCTCTCTTACCTTTCTATGCTTTTTAGTTATAACCCTGAAAAGGAAGCTGAATGTTTGGTCTTCTGTAATCACTCATTAAAGAACCTGGGTGAGAATTATTCTTGCCCAGAAAGGCAAGAGTTCTCCTATGAGAAACTAAGTCTACCGTAGGGGTTGGTCCTCTTCCCAATTCAACAGTTTTTTATTCCTGGATTGGCCTATTAGGAAGTAAACTAAGCTCCACCTTCCCTAATACGATTAATAGTAACAATTATTTCTGTTGATGACAGTAGCAAAATAACACCAGGACCTCGGACTTTACAGGATGCTTTTCATCTAGTGATCTCAAAGCACTTTACTCACATTATCTGGTGACACAGTCCCTTATCCCATTCTGTAAATTGAAGGCTAGAGAATGCCTGAGGCCATCCCACTGAATCACTTGAGCAGCCAGGTTGAGAACCTAAGAGCTCACATGCCCCTTTGCTGACACAAACTCTTTCTACCTCTTTCTCATCCAGTATGCTACCTGCTCAGAGATAACTTGGAACCTGCAGACCAAAAATTTTACTTCAGTTAGAATTTACAGAAAAAGCAGTTTTATTCTCCTAAAGCGGTCTAGTATTTTTTTTTTTTAATTTTTTTGAGATGTGGTCTCAATATGTTGCCCAAGCTGGTCTCAAACTCCTGGGCTCAAGTGATCCTCTCATCTCAGCCTCTCAAGTAGCTGGGACTACAGGCACACACCACCACATCTGGCATAGTCTAATATTTCCTATTACCAGACACATAGATTAAAAATATCAAAAGATTCGGACTGTGAAATACACATGTGCCCCGGAATTTATCATCTCCTCTCTCACCTGTGGCATAGAAGACAAAGGTACCTGCCTTCAAGATTCATCATCTCTCTTTAAAAATAGGGTTCAGAGGGCCAAATAGCAATAATGGAATAGAGCAAACACCCAGAGATTACAAGAAATTGTTACAGTCCTAAAAAAAATAAATCCTCTCTAGTTCCTGATTCTATGATTATTTAACTCTCAGTTTCCTGTATCAAAGCCCAACCTTCTGAATTTAGGCCTAAGTAACTTTATTATCAAGAAGCAAATTCTTACTTGTGGACTGTACATACTATAAAAGCAAACTTTCCCCTCAAAACCCCAAAGGTTAGAGAAGATGGAAAATTACACTACTTAAATTTTACCTGTAGAAGGATACCATATATTACTTCAGATTATATTTTCTACAGGAAAAAGGCATGGACAAATACTGCCATAGTAATGCAGAGTCATGAAAGGCCATACAATTTTGGGAGTACAATACTAGGATACAAAAGAGATCAGCATCTGATATGTTTGTGCGCTATACATTATAAGGGACAGGATAAAACCTAAGAAATTATTGGGTATAAATAAAGATAAATCAAGTCTCAGCAGAAGAATGCACTGCAGATAATAGGATGAGACTGGAAGCATGAGTATGGTTCATCACAGCCTGGATCCATACCAGTATCAGAAAAGTATACACGAATGCATATGACATATTCAGGTACAGAGTAAACCATGGAATGGAAGTATGTATATATAAAACAAACAAAAAAAACAGAGTATGTGATATGAAGGCTTTAATAAGGTTTAATACAGGTACCTCCTTAAAAAGGTGAATGGGTATGAGCAGTATAACTGACACCACAAGCATTGTTCGTTGAAATAAAGCAGTGTAACAGTACAATATAGTAAAACTCAATACACAGTAATGGAGATGCCATGGAATAATCCACATGCCAAGATATGGAAGAGCCAAGCAGAAGTTTAATTATGGGTGAGGTAGCAAAGTACATGGCGATATAATTCTTGTAAACATTAGGTGGGTTTTATAGAATGGGTCATAAAGAGCATTCTGAAGTGATCTGATACAGGACAGAGGGGTAATGAGATAAAAGGATGGGGATGCAAATGTAAGAGCAACCTGGACACGATGGGATCAACCAGGAAGTGCAGAATCCAAGGCAGTAAAACGATCCGGAGTGTAATATATATGTGATCCTACAACTGCCTTCATAACTTTTAAGTCACTTTCTTACTTCTCATTTCAGTGTTTTCATTTGGCTAAGTGGGTAAAACACTTTCCACCTCCCTGCCCCACGAAGAAATTCCTATAGGTAAAATATTGGCAAACACATTCGAGCTCCACTTCTAAAAGTACAAAGTACTAAAAGCACAGAGCACCCGGCTGGTGGGGGTAGGGGAAGGAAGTGGACGGGTGGGAGAGAACAGGTAACAGGATGAAGCTTGAGCCAAAATAAGTATCAGCAGAGTACGGGCCAGGGACCCGAACCGCAGAGAGGTAAAAGGGGAACAGCAGCACCCAGTCCCCACCCTGGAGCTGAGGCAAGGAGAATCACCCTCTGGGGCAGAGCTGACGACCGCTGAGACCGAGCAGACTAAATCCACAGCGGCGAGGCCCACTGGGGCTGAAGGAGCGGGCTGCGGGGCATGGCAGAGCCCGGGGGCGCAGGGCTGGGGGCGGAAGGGGCGGCGGCTGGACGCCAGACGCCGAGCACCGGGGTCCCAAGCCGGGTGGCCCGGCACTAACCCGTTCCGAGCCCTGCCGGCCGTGGATCCCCGGCCTCTACTCGTTGTCCGTTTCCGCGGCCCACGGGTCCTGCCACAGTTGGATGACCCGGCCCGAATGAGGGACGGGGCCTCAACCCCCTCTCCCTGGTCGGTCCCCCTTCCCTAGAGGTCACTCTCCCCTCCCACCTCATTGGTCTGGCACTTCCGGTTCCGCAGGGGCTGGTGTCCTCGGTACTCACCCCCGGCGCGGTGCCCGTCACCGCCGCCGTCGTTGTCACCGCCGCCTCCCAGCAGTGCCGTCTGGCCTCTGAGAGGCAGCGCGCGGCCCCCGCACGCTCCACGCCCGCCCCGCTCCCGCGCGCTCCCGCCCGGCGACGCTCGCCTTAGAGCCGGCGCGCGGCCGTTGCCCTCAGTGCCGGGTCTCGAGCCCTCCCAGCGTTCCCATTGGCTCCCTGGCCCGGGCGCGCGCGTCGTCTCGCGCGGGGCACGTTTCTCTCATTCATGCGACTTGTGCCGCCGCGCCCGCCCCCGCTCACTCTCCCATTCACCCATAGCCCCCACCCCCACTCCGCTCTGGAGCGTGCGCGCGAACTCCAGCGACCGCGGCGACCTCGCGCTCTGATTGGCTGCAGAAGCACAGCGCGTACGAACGCGAGAAAACGAGAGCGCGCGCGCAAGGCCGACGGGTTCCGGCGACGACTGGGAGAGGAGGATTGGCGTACTGCGCGGGAGTCAGGAATGAGGAAACGGGTGGACGAGTCCGCCCTTTTCTTGCGTCCTAACTTCTGTTCCTACTGTATTCAAGCAAACACCCTCAGAAATAAAAAAGAACTAAGTGTGTATACTGGAAGTACTCAAAAGTAAGCAGCTATTCTCCCGAATTCAGCATACCCCCTCCAGGTAAGCGTGGTACAGTCCAGACAGGCTTCTGTCTTAACCAATTACGGATGGGCCTCGCCGTGTTCCTGCTTCAGCCCCTTCACGCATTGGCCAACCGTAAGGTGACCAAATAGGCCTCGCCCGCCCTCCTTTTTTTTTTAATGGAGAAAACTTTATTTAAAACAGTGTAGCTAGAGAAGTCTTCGGTCCCGAGAGTTCATTGGTCCCAGCAGAATTTCAGGATGATGGAATGGTCTGGGCTATATCTCCCACAGGGAGGGGCGCCCGGACTAGAAGAGCCAGTGTGGGGCGAAGCTCTTGGCAAGGGCCGGAGAAAAAGTCGAAGGAGAGCGGGCTCGAGCCTTGGAGCTGCAGTGCGAGCCGGGAGAGGGAAGCGTAGTGAGTGCGCGCCATCTACGGCGGTGGCAGCCCACCGGAGTGCTAGCCGGCTCTTGGCTTCGCTTAATTCTGTTAGTTTCCCACTGCAAGCACAACGGGTGGGCGGCCGCAGCCCTAACCTCGTCCAATCCGAGAATACACGCTGGGAGGAAAAGGTTCTCTAGAATAGCTCCTGTGCCTGGCGAGCTGCTGGCCAACTCTTTGTAAATCACAGCGCTATGCTTTGCCCTAATTAGCCCAAGACCCCTGTGAACCCAATAGCAACGCCATGAATTCTCTCCTTTTTCAGTTCGGGCCATTTCTCTTTGAAAGCAGCTCTGGCTGTTACATAATGGTCCTACAAAAAGGCGTCACACCAGCCAAGTCTCTGAAGCCAGCGTTTCTCACCTGTGAAGGATGATTCTGAATCCTGCAGTCTGTTCTCAGGTTTGGTCTCAAACGTTGCTGCTTCAACTGTGGTTCTGATACTTTAGCATAGCATTAGGTAACAAGGTAAAAGAGAAAGTTCTACCTTCTCCTATTTTCTAGAGTCTAGTCTAGTTCCTGTTCTGACATGACATATATTATCAGTTCTAGTTCATTCTTGCTAAGGGATTCAATACAGCATTTATTGCAATACACTCGAGAGTTTTTTAATTACTATGTATGTTTTCAAATCTTTACTTTGGACCATTATGAAAGGTAAATTTAAGGTATTATTGGAGATACAATATTTCTTTAACTTATAGAGTATTTTCTACCATAAATCATGTTTCTTTAAGATGAAGCCAAATTTCATGTTTCTGTTGTATGTTTTCCTTGGATTTTAAGATTTCTTAATTTCATTCTCTTCACAAATTAGGCATTTTTATCTTCCTGCTTTCAGCTAAGAATGTGTAAATAGTGATGTCTCTTGGGGAGACGGTGTTAAATGAGGAAGAAAATTCAGCTTTCCACCATCCAGCCACACATACTGAACTCCTCTTGGACACTAGTTTGAGTTGCCAAGCTCTTTCTTAGCTGGATGAGCACTAACAGGTATAATCACCATCCCAAGGTTTAGAGAAAAATTCCACTTTCTTGTCCAGTTTTCCTTGGGATCACGCAAAGTAATTCCTGGAAAGGATGTTTAATAGAACATAAGATTTAAACTGCTAGCCACTTCTGAAAAGTATCCAGAGTAAAATCTATGCTAAAACAATGGGATATCCAGACCACCAAACTTCAAATTATATCAAGTAATACCTTATAATTTTTCTAGTGTAGTTTACCTGCACTTTTTCAAATCCTCTTCATTTGCATTCTTATGCCTACAGATGGCAAACCATAGGGTTGTTTTTTAGTTCAACTCACTAGTAAATAAACAACCACCCTTGGGTTTAGAAGCCATCATAGGAAATGCCCTGTCTTCAGCACCAAAACCAAATGACCTCTTTATGTGTAAACACTATCTTGGGTACAATTCATACTATCTGGGGGATGGGCACAGTACAAAAGCAATTTATGTAACCAAATCATTTGTACCCCCATAATATTCTGAAATAAATTTAAAAAAATAAATACTGCTATCTTTCCTCCTGTCCTTAAATGTCTCTGCTGTGTTAAAGGACAGTCCTTCCCCTGTGTTCTGGATCCCATCCCCTTTACTCCTGCATTTTCTCATTTTTTTCCTTAACATTTGAAAAATAAAAAAAAGCACTATCAAAAACACATACACACCTATCAATTTCCCTCCAGAGTCTACTTGATAGGCATCATCCTATCTAAAAAACTAAATAAACCCTCCTTTCACACCTGTTTCATGAACAGGTCTATGCAAACCTACCCCTAAAGCCCTGAAAGCTGAGAGGCCAACGAAAGAAGCTGACAAATCCTGTTTCTCAGAAAGAAACATTTAAGAGGGACTTGTGAATAGAAGCCATGTCCTGGAAAGCTGTGAGATGGTGGCCATTACCGACCCCTTCCCACCCCCTTATATACCAAAAGAAAGGAACGTGTAGGACAACTAAAGTCGACCCCTCAGGGAAAGGCAAGAATGTTATGCCAACCTGCCTGAGGGCAGGATTTATGGCCCAAGGGTTTTTTGACCTAAAGGCAAGATTTGATGAAGTAGAAATCTCAGAGGCATTCCTGGAACAGGAGTTAATCCAGAAGTCAACATGGTGGATTAGCATCCAAGATGGAGTTGCTTTGCCCTCCACACCATAGCACCAACCTCACCTGCTGCCCCTCCATGCCCCTTCTTAGCAAAGCTTCTTAAAAGAGTTGTCTATAGTGTTGTCTTTACTTCCTTAGTTTATATTATCTCTTCAATCTATTTTTGTAGGGCTTTTATCCCCACCAGTCTGAGACTATACTTTTCAAAGTCAATACTGACATACATGCTTCTAGATCTAGTCAGGTCTTCTCTGCTAGCTCCTATTATGCTTGACCTCTTCCATTTGGAATGCTCTGTAATTCCATCCTTTGCTTCCTTTTCGTTCTTCATCCAATGCTATTGCTTTAAATGCCTTTTATAGGCCAGTGGCTTTTAAGAACTTTTAGCTCTAACTTTTCCTAACCCTCCAGATTCATATTTACAACTGCCTACATTATTTCTCCATATGGATGACTAATAGCTCAAACTTAACACTGCCAACAACTCTTGATATTCCCTTGTCCCCTCCCTGAGTTTCTCCAATCTCATATCCAGTCTAGTTACTCTAGTAAAAATAAAAATCTAGGAATCATCTTTGATTCCATTTTCTTTCCCTCACCACTACCATCAGCAAGTCCTATCCATTTTACCTTCAAAATATACCACAGCATAGATAGATCTCACCAGCTCCATCTCTGCGGCCCTAGTCTGCAATCTCCCAAAAATTCTCACATTGAGACTACCACCAAAGTGTCCCTGTTTCTACACTTGCCTCTATGATCCACTCTCCACAAAGCAGTGATCTTTTCATAATGAAAAGTACATCAATTCTACTTTCCGCTTACCCACCCCTCCCCCATGGTTTCCCACTGATTCTAGAATAAAATCCATTCTTCACCCTGATTTACAAAAGCCCTACATTATATGGTCTTTGCTGCCCCCTCCATCCTCATCTTTGACCACTCTTCCTTGGGGTTCACTACACTCCAAACATACTGGCTTTTCTCTTCACCAAATTCATCAAGCTTATTCCTTTATTAGGGTTTTGCACTGTTTCCTCCACCAGGAAGGTTTTGTCCCATACTTCACACAGCTGTTTGGGTCTTAGCTCAAAATGTATGCTCAGGAATGGCCTTTACTGATCACTCAGTCTAAAGTAGTGTCCAGTCACTCTGTCTTATATCACCCAAATTTAAGTCTCTGTATAGGACTTACCTTTTTAAATTTGTTTATTTTATAATGTAAGCTCCATAAAACTTTGTCTATCTTGTTCCCCATCTAGAAAGGTTCCTGGTAAATAGTATGTGCTCAAAAAATACTTGTGGAAAAAAGAAATGGATGAGTGGCATCAGATACTTAAGTAATCCAAGTCCAAACTAGGGACATCAGACAGTTCATTTGTAAGAAATCAAAAAGAATGGGCTTTCCCAGCTTCTCGGCACCTGAAAGCTCAAGTTACACTTTGACTGAGGACCTGGTTCCAATCAAATAGACAAGAAAAGAGGCAATAAAGGACAGTGGTTAAGCAGCTGAGCTCTGGAGCCAAATAGACAAGACAGCCACAACAGAAAGAAAATGAGCTATCTCTGGGTAATGATTGGATCCGAAATCTCATCCCAAGATTATCACCAGCCTCTTTAACTCCTCACAGTAAACCCAGCACTGACAACAGATTTGCCATCTATTTACTTAACTGCAGAAGAACAGGGAACCATCGTAAAAACTCATTTGCTTGACACAAAGAGTAAGCTCTTAGCTTTCCATTCCTTTAAGCATTTTAGCAATGAATCATTCCAACACTGTTTCTACAATGCTTAGAGGGAAAAATGTTTAAATATTACTCCAACCTCTATGATATGGCAAAAATATTTATTAAAATAAATTTTTCAATTTTTTACTTTATTGGAAGGAACCCCTCTAATTCACACTTTTATCCTAAATGAGATAGTAAGTACTAAATATGGAATATAAAGCAGTGATTTTAAAAATCCACATAGTAGCACAGTGAAATAAATGGAATTCTCCAGGGTTTTAGAGAATTCAAAATGGCATCTTAGGTGATCTAAGAAACCGATTATAGTCTCCTGTTTTTTCCTTTTAATTCAAGATTATCAGAATCAGGTTATTACTACCTGTTTTTAGAGGTAAAATATATATATATATGCTTTCCACTAGTCCACAGTTTTCTGGTCAGCTGGCCTCAACAGATTCTCATATCTCTCAGCCCATCTGCCTTTGGTGATGGCCAGAAGATCTCAATGCCCCAGGCAGCAAGGCTTCCTGCTGATTTCTACTTAAGATCCATGAACCGGATATCCATGATGAGAAGGAAGTTCTTAGGCAGTGGGCGGGGGGCTGGAGACAGGACAGTAAACACCTGGTGCTCCAGGTCCACACTGGTCACCACAATGAAGCCAGCCACACTTGTCTCGGAAAGGTTCTCTTCTGTACCCTCAGCAGTGCTAACACTCAATAGATGGTGTACCATATCTCGGCCAGGGGTAACAGGTACTAGCTTGAGCTGATTGTCCTCCTGAGACATGCCTAAAGGCAAGCAAGAGTCTGGGATGGTGGGTGCCCCAACTTTGTAGATTTTCACATCTGAAAACTTGACATTGAAGGCATGGGGATAGAAACAGCCTCGGAATCCATAGAAATACTCACGGATACGCTCATCCCTACATTCCCGCCTGAAGTCCTTTGAGCGCTCGACCACGCCCCCTGATTTAGGAAGCAGCACAGTGCGTACAAAGTGGGGCAGGTCCCGTTTCAGTTCATTGTACAGTCGTTCTTGATCCAGAACCACGACTACATCCACCTCGAAAGCTGAGGCTGCATGCACCAGGGCCTGGTAACCAGAGCCCTTGACCCAGCCACAGGTGTTAATGACACAGCCACTCACAGATGCCCTTCGGTTCACCTCACACCTTTGGTTGAACACATCTGCTAAACGAGATGTAATCTGCAAAAGAAAGAAAGGATCAAGGTGAGAACAACAACAAAAAGACAAAGTCAGATAGCAGCCCTTCCCTCCACCCCACGTTGGCTCTGGCTGACCTTATTATAAAGCTTGATGTTGGTACCAGGAGTGGTAGAACCAAAATGATACACCAGAGGGGCCTGGATAGAGAAACCCTCTTCCACATCTGCTGGCCGCTCGATGTAGAGGGCCCCCATGGTGCCAGGGATGGACACAGAGCCCTGGCCCACATCTAGCTCCACATAAGTGGGACGGCGGCCCAAACGCACTGCATAGTTGAGCAGTAGGCGACACACTGTGGACTTGCCCACATCAGTGGGGCCCACTACCATCACTCGGGGGCCTCTCTCTTCTTCCTTTTCCGCCTGCCTCCGCATCTGCTCCAAGGCTGTGTGAGTATTGAGGTAAAGCAACATAGGAGTGTCCTTGGAGACATAAGCCACCTCCGTGCGGCCGCTCAGTTGCAGAGAACAGCCATGCCAAGTGAAAACAGCCACCTTGGCACCAGCATCAAAGGTGAATTTCTTGTTTCGGGTCAGCTCTGTGCCAAAGATCTCTGCCATGCCAGCCAACAACTCCAACTGAACTGACTGAGATGCCTCCACCTCAAAGCGAAGTTCTGTTTCTCGCTCTAGTTCAAATTTAGTTGTTGGCTTCTTGTCATCATTGGCCTCCTCTCCCATCTTTTCTGTGTAGCTGCTGTGCCTAGAACACAAATTAAAAATCAGATCTAATCCTAAGTCAGTCCTCTGTCCAAAATCCTCCAATGGATGTTTCCCCTTGCCTGGCCTTAATTTTCTCCATGTTTCTTATCATCTTTCTCACTATATATGTTTACTGTCTGTCCCCGTGCCTTAGAATGTAAGGGTTGAGCATTTTTGTTTGCTACTGTATCTCTAGCACTTAGAATAGGGCTTGACAAACTGTAAGCACACCAATAAATACATTTAGTGAATAAATGACTCAGACGTAAGAGGAAAACTATACCTACAGGCTGACAGAAGACTTGATGATATCACCTTCATCACTCCCTTCATTACTCTATTGGTGAACTGCCAGACTTGAGAAAGCAACAGATGGTCACTCCTCAACCCTCTCAGTCAACGAGAAAGGGCGTCTGCGATCCGAATGCAAAGCAGAGGACACTGGGCTTGAACTTAGAAAACAGCATAAGGCCCGGCTCTGCAACTACTAGTAGCGTTTCACTTAACTTCTCTAAACCTTTTCCTCAGCCGTTAACTGGAGATACTTAAACTTCCTCGCATATGGTATAGTTCTGGGGATTAATAGGAATTGTGGGAGGAAAAAAGCACTTCATAAACTACAAAACCCCAAGGAAGCTAAAAATTACTTCTGATCCTGGACCGTAGCTCTAGGTACAGCATCTGTCCCAACCTCCCCAGAAATCTCACCGAAATTTGCCCAAGCCCCGCGGAAGAGACAGTTGCGTTCTGGAGCTTATTATCTCACCTGCGCGGCCACGAGCCCAATAGGTAAACGCGAAAGGCGCCCCAAGCAGGACCTAAGCACAACTACAAGCCGCGCTCTCTCAGACCCACGCCGGAAACAAATGTAGTTCCGCACTTGCGCAGTGGAAGAAGATGCTGTCGCGCGAAGCCCCCTGGGATGTGTAGTTGTGACGGAACAGCCGGGAGCGGGTAAGCTCGCGCGGCCGCTCAGCCTTCTGGGAGTTGTAGTCAAAGGATTGTTTTGATCGTGACGCCAAAGGTGGGAGGGGCGCCGGCCGACATTGTGGTGACGCCGGCTGAAGGGAGTAGGAGGCGTGGCGGTTACGCCCCCGCGCGTGGCCGGGACCCAACGAGGGGCAGACCTCAGCCGAGGGGCGTCAGTTGCGGGGTCTCACCTGGGTGTTCCTGCTTCTCTGCGGCCCGGGAAAGGGAAGGACGGCCAGGAAGGGAGAGAGGCTCACTATCTAGGTCCCACGATGGCCTGCTCGCCTGTGCCACTAGCCAGGAAGTGGGGAAATTAGCAAAACCTCGCATGGGCAGGAGTAAGCTGAGGGGTAGGGAAAGCGGAAGAAAACGAGCACGTCAAAGGCTACACTGAGTTCTGAGTTGTCATCCTCCACCTGACATAAGTGCTTGGCACATAGGAGACATTCCCCCAAAACATATTCTTTAATAAAAGAGTAAAAGTCCAATGATTTCTTCCCGTTGCCTTGTAAGTCGGTCATTATCCAACAATCTCTCTCCCAGTAAGCGGGAAGTTTTGTTGGGGACCCTATTCCCCTCACCACCCCCAAATCGCTGACAGTAATACAAGGTCAACCATTTACCCCGCAGCCAACAGATTCGGCCAAATCTGTAATCCTCTTCTCGTGAACTTCAGCTTTGGAATCGTATAGTATTTGCTATGCCACTTGCTCACTTTGTGACTTTGAGCAAATCACAGGCTTCATCCCTCTGAAACTGTTTTTTTTTTTTTTTTTGACAGAGTCTCACTCTTTTTGCCTGGGCTAGAGTGAGTGCCGTGGCATCACCCTAGCTCACAGCAACCTCAAACTCCTGGGCTCAAGCAATCCTTCTGCCTCAGCCTCCCGAGTAGCTGGGACTACAGGCACGCGCCACCATGCCCGGCTAATTTTTTCTATATATTTTTAGTTGTCGGATTAATTTCTTTCTATTTTTAGTAGAGACGGGGTCTCGCTCTTGCTCAGGCTGGTTTCGAACTCCTGAGCTCGAACAATCCGCCCGCCTCGGCCTCCTAGAGAGCTAGGATTACAGGCGTGAGCCACCGCGCCCGGCCTCGTTTCTTGTTTTTTTTTGTCCATAAAATGGGGACAACAGTACTCAACCTCTTAAAGTTGTTTGGAAGACTGGAGAGATGATTTACGTATGTAAGCACAATGCCTGTAACATAGAAAATATCTGATATTAGCTTTTAAGTTTTTATTGAAAGCTGGGAGGGGCTATAGTAATACCATCCATTTGTACAATACTTAACATTTTTCAAAGCCCCCTCAGGTAACTCCATTTATAGCCACCCAACAGTAGCTCTATTTTCTCCAGTTTCAGATGGGGGAGGAGACTAAGAGAGGTGAAGGGACTTGTCCAGGCATAAAGCTAGGACTCGACTGGGAGTTTTGGGGTCTGAGTCCAGTTACCATAATTATAGCAGTTATATGATGTTAGATGCCAGGGACTGTTCTAGGACTTTCCAGGTGTAAATTCATTTAATCCTCATGTGCACTGGGCACTATAATTGTCATCCCCACTTTATAGGTGAGTACTTTTTTCAGTCCAGCTCACATGGTTAATTGAGATTGAGGAGCCTGGGAAGATTGTCTGGTTTGCCTTTCTCCTGCTGGCCCTACTTAGCAGGCACTCTCCAAGCAGTGCCATCCTCACTTGTCACTTCTCACAGTTTTCTGTGATGGTTTGCTTTAATTTTTTCATTCATTCACCATGCATGCGTTAGTTTTTCAATTAACTATTAGATAGCCCCTAATCTTTCACCATTCTTCAAAAATTCATTTCCAGTCTTCCATTTGCAAATTTTCTCCCTGAGTGAGCTCATCCTCTCTGGTTTACATGGAATCTATCTCCCAGATCTGTTTCTTCGCCTCCACACTCTCTCCCTTGAGGCAACTTCTCCCAATTAGCTCCCAATAAAGGTCATCTTTATTTGGATATTGTATAACTATCTCATGCTGAAGTTAGGGAAAAGAACCCCTTCTCCCCCTTTTAGACTGCTCTCCATTTTGCTTCTTAAACACAGAGTCAGGGCACAACATTTAACGCAGCTGTGCTTGCCTACACTCTCTTTTCTCACTTTCATCTCCACCCCGCCCCCAAATAATGCTGTCCTCATATGTCCTTCTCATTCTCTCTCCAGCTAAATCCTTGATCATTTTCTTACCGAGTTGATTTAAATTCATTAGTATCCTTTTTGTTTCCATACTTTCAGTCTGTGCCCTAAAAACTAGTCATCTGCCTTTTCCCATTTCTCATTGTTCTCCTCAGTAATGTCCCCTCAAATTCCTCCTCCATTTATATTTCCTTTCTCATCTGCTGCCAGACAAAAACACTTCTCTCTTCATTCTTTACCCAGGTTTTCCTCTCAATTCCAAATCTCTGATACTGCCCCTCAAGATACCCATGTTGTGTTTTCAGAATTTACCTTAAACCCCAGAATCTTCCCTGATGTAACTTCTTCATAAAACACAAATTCGGCATGGGTTCTTGAGATGTCAGAATTTGATAGTAAACCCTCCCCAGGTTTAGGGGTAAGAAGTTGAGAGTGTTGTTTTGAAATAACACCAACTACTGTTTACTAAATGCTTATCCTGTGCCAGACACTTTGTAGGCATTTAAATGTTATCTCACTTTACTGCACATCTCCATGAGGTAAATATTATTAGCATCATTTAGCAGAAGAGGAAAACTGAGGCACAAAGCAGGTCATGAGCTTGTGTAGTGGTTCCTGGTGGGTAACTGGCAGAGCTAAAATTCCAACTCAGTTTCTTTGAGACCAAAGCCAGACACCTGCTTCATGTCTGAAGATGCAACTCAACTGTTATTTTGTGAACATCTATACACAAGGGTCTAGGCTAGGCACTGAGGTCCTGGGATGTAGAAAGGAATTTCCCAGAGGACCTGCCTCAGAAAGTTTACAGCCCGGTCGAGAACCTTATGCAATGTCAGATGTCTCCATTCGTGAGGCACAAGTAATTTGGAGGTAGTCGATAAGAGGTTCCTGCTTGTGAGATGTCATATTTGGTCTATAACTCCTTTGGGGGTATTAAACTGAAGCTTTTGAGGCTTGGAAGTGCCCAGTACAAGTTTGGGGGCGCAGTTTGCCATCCATGACAATTAATATATCCTACTGTTCCTGCTTCGGAGCTGCTTTCCAAGCTGAAATGGGAAAATGTATCATCCTGAATGTGTGTGTGTGCTGCCTGAATCTGCATCCACCTCTCGCTTCACCAGCCTTGCCATCTCCTTTCCTCCAGCCCTGCCGCCCTTACTCCAGCCCTGCCCAGCCCTGTCCTTCCCCCAGGTTCTTTCTATCTCCTTGGTCACGCTGCCTTCCTCCTTCACCACCTGCCTCTCCTCTCGCCCACCACCCCCACCATCACCACCACCACCACCACCACCATCAGGTCCCCTGCATCACTCCCCCAACCCGGTCCCTGGATGCCTGCCCCCTCCCTTCCTCTCGACCCGCCTCCCGTGTGTCTCCCAGCCCTGCTCTGACGTGGGAGGTGAGGGGGGTGGGGGGATGGATGACTCACAGTGTTATGATGCAGTTCCACAACACACAGCCACATTCACCCACAGACCGAGGTACAGAACGAGACAACCTCTGGCCCCCCAGCAGCTGGCCAGCTTTGCAGCCCCAGTCTTGAACCCCCAACTACCCTCCCCCACCCCATCCCTTTCCCAATTGAAGGAGCGGAAAGAGAAGAGAGAAGAGTGAGCAGAGAGATTGAGAGAGAGAGAGAGAGAGAAATATAGACGGAGATCTCTGGAGCAGACCTCAAGGTGAGGGGGCAGCCCTTCTCCAAATCAATTTTTTTCCCTTTGCAAATTTCCTCCTCCTGCTGCGTGTTGCTTTCTACCCTTTGCAAAAGCATTATTCATCCACCCTTTGTCCTCCCTTCCCCCTCCCCGCTGCCTCCGCTCCTCTCTCTCGGCTCCTCCATCTCTCTCCAAGCTCTGACGATTCCCGCACTTATTTCTCGGCAACTTTGGCTGCAGCATCAGGCATCACTGTTTATTGTTTTGCTGCTGCAGACCCCCAAAGCCCGCCCTGGGAGCTGGCTGTGCCGCTAATTATTTGGACCATACCATACTGAGAATGCCAGCCTAGGGGGACTGAAATCTCCGAGCAGCTGAGAAAATCCATTGTGAGCAGGTGTCCCCTTCCTTCTTCCCCCCTGCTGAGAGGCACGGGATTCGCACCTGGTTCCTTGAGCCTCTGCTGTCAGCTGTCAGTTCCCCCTGCCAGCCCTCCCTCTCCTCCACCTCCCACAGTCCAGCCCTGTCTCACTTCAGGGGAACATCCTCTCCCTAGCACTCGGCTTGCCTTTGTTTTTTCCCCAAGTCATTTGCCCAACTTGCTTCTCCCTGTGATCTGACAGAGGGGAGGAAATGACCCCTCCTCCCCCTTCTGTGACTCTCTGGCCTTCCGTGCTTGATGGGGAAGCAGGGGAAAGGGAGGGAGGCGTGACGGATGGAGCTAGCAAAGGAGTCCCGAGAGCAGGGACCTGAGCCACCCCTGTTCCCCAAGAAGGTGTTTCGAGGTGGTGCATGTCAGAGGGGAACTCACAGGCAAAGTTGAAGGTAGACCTGTGAAGTGGACACTGAACAGTGGTCTCCTAGTGAGGAGGGCCCCTTTGCTGTGGCCAGAGCCCAATGTCACCCTGAACTCAGCGCAAGGTGTCTTCCTGAGGCCCAGCCAGGGGGTGAGGACCTGAAACCGAAGATGGTCTCTATCAGGGGGAGTCTGTGGCAAGATTGCCTGGTGACGCTGGGGAAGAACGGAACAGCTGGGGTGCTTGCCACTGCAGAGGACAGAACGAGGAGAGCCTGTCTGCCCTGGCTAATCGGAGCCAAAGCCGTCTCTTCTCTGCTTCATGGTCCAGCATTGCCAGAGTGCCCAGCTGGCATCACTCAACCAGACTTGGACTAAACCACTCACAACGGGCCAGAAGGCCCCAGGAAGGAGAAGGCAGCAGCGCACCTGCCTATCGGAGCCAACAGAGGACACCTCCCTCCCTATCTTCTGCCTCCAGCACCCTCAGCTGCTCTGAGGCTGGAGTGTGGGCAGACACCAGCAT
Organism: Propithecus coquereli; assembly: GCF_000956105.1. Classification (NCBI taxonomy): domain Eukaryota; kingdom Metazoa; phylum Chordata; class Mammalia; order Primates; family Indriidae; genus Propithecus; species Propithecus coquereli. Next base: position 2,491,723 of record NW_012145190.1, read on the forward strand.
CTTCTCAAGATTCCTCATCAGAACCCAGCGATTATTTCATCTTCAGTCACCCACAGAGTCACTGCTGTTTGTCCCTGCCCCTAGGAAAAGGCAGAAAGAAACATTTTCTGCCTCATGCCCCAAAGCGCAGCTTTTAAAAACAAGAGCGTGCCCCTTCCGCCGCCCACTGTGGGTGTTGCCCTCACACTCTGCCACATGGCCCTGCCCAGCCCAGAGTCTGGCTTTCCAGACGCGTTGCCCACTTCCCACTGGCTCCAGCTGTCAGATGTGCCCGAAGGAAAGATACTTTCTCTCCTCCGGCAGGGTGCCTAAGGCTTTAATCGAAGGCTAAGGCAACAGTTAATAAAGGGGCCCAGAGGCTGGGAAGACAGCCAGGTGCTTTTTCTGGGCCGGAATCAGCAGGACCAAGGTGCAGGATTGGGAACGGCCGCCCATGTGCATTCGAGGTCTTTGGGACCTAAGGGCACATCCACAAAGTTCTAGTGAAGAGTCCCAGAGTGCAGGACCCTGACTGCATCAGAAGGCTGAAACGGGGCGCGTGCACCTGCCTGCCTGCGTCCCCTCCCTCCCCTGGCCCCTCCCTTCCCTACAAAATGTATAAAGGACCAATTGTATTGCAAATGAAGGGCACGAAAAAGAGAAACCTCCAGACAGCCCCAACTTTTAAAAAGGCCCTGAGCCCCAAAGAGAGACCTCCAGGCATCCCCAACTTTTAAAAAGGTCCTGTGCCCCAGAGACAGGATGCCTACTAATGCCTGTGTGATACAGAGCCTCACAAAAGAACTGAAAACCAAGGAGAGGGCACTTGCAGATGACGTTGCTCCCATGGCAGCGTTTGTGCCCGAGGGCTGCTCTCTGTGGAACATGGTGCAGGCTGCTACCGCCCCAGGAGGGAGAGACACCAATTCCCTGGCTACGGCGCCAGAAGCCTGGAGCTGCTGCCAGGCTTGACAGAGCAGAATGGGGATCCAGGGGATGGGGAGAAAGTGCAACTGGATGCTGAGGGGGGTCAATGGTGACGGGGGAAGTAGAGATAGAGGTGAGCTGAGCCCCATCCCCTCCATTCCCTCAGGAGAGGTCCTCGTGAGGTCGCAGCTTCCCTAATGCAACTTCTCCTCTTCCCAGGTGACTTCCATTTCTATCTTGTTCTCGTCGGGGGGGCCCTGGCCGGGCAGCCCCCCCACATTTCTCCTGCCCTGAAACACGGCTCTAGCCAACCTGCTCCGCTGCTTCACCTGCGACCGTCTGTGTGGGGGCTGCACGGCACCAGCCCCTCCGGCCCACCAGGGCATCGTCCTCCAGCCCGTCATGCCCAGCTGTGACCCTGGCCCAGGCCCTGCCTGCCTCCCCACCAAGACTTTCCGCAGCTACCTGCCCCGCTGCCACCGCACGTACAGCTGTGTCCACTGCCGTGCGCACCTGGCCAAACACGATGAGCTTATTTCCAAGGTACGCTAACTTGAGGCCACCACTCCCCTCCTGTCTCAAGCCAGGTTAGCCCGAACACTGCCCAGGGTGAGGCACAAAGCCCTTCCTCTCTCCCACACGGGGATTTAGGCCGTGGGGCTGAGGGCGGCCTGGTAGTCACTCTCTGTCCTGTGTCTCCACAGTCCTTCCAAGGGAGCCATGGCCGAGCCTACCTGTTTAACTCCGTGTGAGTCTACTTCTTTCCTTGTGGTTGTGCGTGCGTGTGTGTGTGTGTGTGTGTGTGTGTGTGTGTGTGTGTGTGAGGGACTTTCCTCTGTGGAGAAAGGGGGTGAGCTGTCAGACGGTGAGCTCCTATCTTCAGCTTTTGCCTCCCCTTTTGCAAAGGGGTTTAGGAAATCAGCCTGCAGTTCTCTGGTGGGGAGTCTGGGCCAAGCTGAAACCACAGAGTTGGAAAAAGAAGGCCCAGGCACTGGGCATAGAGGGGTGGACTGCTGAAGGCAGGGGCTTCCAGCTCTCCAGATGGACATTCTTCGGGGTGTTTGGGGGCTGGACTGACAGTGACCCTACTGGGGGCTGGGTCCTTCCTGTTTCCTGAGACAGGGTCAACGTGGGCTGTGGGCCAGCTGAACAGCGCCTCCTGCTCACGGGGCTCCACTCGGTAGCTGACATTTTCTGCGAGAGCTGCAAAACCACACTGGGCTGGAAATATGTAAGTACCTGGGGAAGAGGGTCACCCTCTAAGGTGGACAGTCCCCATGGCCCTCCAAGCCCCAGAGACCACACACATGTCAGGTCTTTGCCTGGTCCTCAAGGGAAGAGGGAGCTAGTAACTGGGTTGGACTAGGTGGGGGACCCTTGGGGTAGGGGTCACACAGGCAGTAGGTAGTGGGACCTGGAGGGGAACTGCGGTGCCCTACATCCACTGCTTCCTCCTCCACCAGGAACAAGCATTTGAGACGAGCCAGAAGTACAAGGAAGGGAAGTACATCATTGAAATGTCACACATGGTGAAGGACAACGGCTGGGACTGAAGGGTCAGGCAGGCTGTGCCCTTCCTCCGCATGCCCCACCCTCCCCACACCTGCCCCTGGCCCTGCCAAGCAGTCTATACCAGCATGAGTACTGCCCTACCCCTGGGGGAAGCCCAGCTCCAACCAGCCCCTCCCCTGCCCCCACCACATCACTACCAGGCCTCTTTTGGAACAGGGGTCTGGGGGCACCCCAGGGGGGTTAAGGCTCAGGAGTGGGCAGCAGTCAGGGAGAGACAGAACAGGGGAAAAGGGATGGCTGTGAGTCCTTCTATCCCCAAGGCCCAGAAAACTGAGGCAATGGCAGGGCGGACACTCAGGCAGAGAGCACAGTGGGAGGAACCCATTTTTGCCCCACCTCTTTCCGAGTGAACAGAGAACAAGCTTTGGTTCATGGGGCTGGTAGATCCTAGGCCGCAGAATGGCAGATGAGAAAACGCTTGGGTTGGAGTGAAATTTTGGCCTCAGACACCGGGAGAGATCAGAGTCTCTGAGGTTGAACAGTTTCCCACCCCCATTTGTAGCAGAAAGGACTCAGGGGTGGAAGGAAAAACTCAAATCCCAGGCCCTGGGAAATAATGAAAGAATCACAGGAGTTTCCATTTCACTCCACTTGTTAGTTTATCTTGGCACTAGAGAGGCACTTTCGAGTATCTGACCTTTGCCACTGGGCGGGGCGGGGAAAGCTGCCCCTGGAACAGCCCCCACCCGCAGCTGGCTGTTCCCAGAGCGAGCAGCGTGCAGTCCGGACGGGCATCCTCCGAGGCCTCAGCCGCTGCGCCCCGGCCCCAGCACCTGGAGGGGAGGTGGACAGTCAGTGCCACGGGGCCAGGCTTCCCCGTGGCTGCCACCAGCGAATGAAACTTTTGTATGATACATAAAGTGTTTGGGTCTATTTTTAATAAAAAGGGGAAAAGCAACTGCGAGGCACTCCGCCTTTGGGTTTCTCTCCTCGTGCACGTACTGTCCCGGTCACACGTACACACGCCGGGGCGGGTCTTTTCCTACCACTAGGGGGCAGCCGCTGCTTTGTGTGTGGCAGGACTGCCACTGAGTTTTTACCAGGGGATATAAAGTGTTCAGGTGAGGTTTCACTTAGGAAGGGAAAGGCTTTTGAGCTGTGTTCCAGCTAGAGCACTCAAAACAGCTCGTGTCTTCCGGAGCCCTTGACAGTAAGTCCATTTCTGCCTGGATCTAGGATTGGGCAACTGGAAGAGGCTCATCCCAGAACAAGGATTTTGTTGGGTCTCACGGCTTTTCTGGTTTTGTCATGTTTTGGTTAGCTCATGGTCACACTTAAGGCTAAAAGGAAAATTGATCAGCTAAGGTGCTTCCCTGGCAGTTGAGAAGTGAAATAAAATAGCTCAAAATCACAGCACCAATGACACTATGTGACCCAAGGTGCATTTTTTGGGCAGTGATATAAAATTCCCACTGGTGTTTGGGTGCCTGACACTTACAGGGGAGACCATATACGTGACAAAGATCACTTTTTGGTAAGCTATACTGTTATTGCCCAATTCATTCACTGATATTGCAAATATTTATAGAGCACCTACTACCTACTAAGCATCATGTTAGGCACTGGGGATTCATGGTGAACAAGGCAGCGATGGCCCAGCTTCATGGAGCTTTGGGTCTAGGGGGAGGACATGCAATGACCAGGCAATCCCAGGAGAAGGTGAGGGGGCTCTGGGCAGGGATGTAGAGGAAGCTCAGGAGCTCACAGGAGAGGAACTTAGCCTAGATTTGAGGAGTAAGGAAGGCTTCACAGAAGCGATGACCATGATGGCTCTTGAAAGATGAAATGTAGGGTAGGCAAAGGGCAAGAGTGGAGGGAGTATTTCAGGCAGACTGTGTGTCAGGTAACTCAAGCTCAGTTCATTTAAGGAAATAAGTTTCCTGTGCTGGAGTTGGGTGAGACAGAAGAGATGAAATAAGAGACAGGCAGGGGGCATAACGTATTTAGAGAATCTAGATTTCATCCCAATCGCATCGGGAAAACATGGAAAAAATTACCGTCTTTTAACAAGAGTGGAGTGGCATTATCAAATGGCTGTTTTGTGCCCAGATGAGAGGTTCAAATACAAGTTTTTATAGACTAAAGAAAGTAGGGGACGCAACACTAATGGTACTCTCAAATACTCTTGTTGACATCCAAATAGAGCAGCTGTCTGGGCAGGAGAAAGGAGGAAGAGAACCAGAAGACATTGAGGTGAGAAGGGCCAGGAAAGAGGGCAAGTGCAAGCCTCGGAGGAATGATGTCCAGCATCCCCCATCTGAGCAGCCTCCGGGAGGGTCTGACCCACCTCTGTTTCTACATGCCCAGTGGTACTGAGATCCTTGTCGGGCTCCAGCAGGGGACTCAGAAACCCTGTCCCTCTCAAGCCCACTTCTTGTACCAAAGTTCAGGAAGCCTTTTGAAGCCTCAAGTTCTACTCTTGAAAATCAGGCACAAACTAGCTGCCGTCTTAAAAGAGCTCCCCAAATATGCCTCTCTCTCAATTTACTGTAACAAGTTCTTATTTAAGCCAGATAGGCGCTGGGGGAGACAGAGAATTAAACGGCACAGTTGTTGCTGTCAAACTCTTTGTAATCTGTCCTGAAAGAATCATTCTGTGGGCTTGGCTCAAGGGATCCTATTAATCTCTAAGATCAGGTCATGGGCAGCACTTTCCAAATCGTGGATCCCCAGACAGGTGTGCCCTCAAGAAGCATCACTATCAAATACCCTGTGACCAAGAGGGGGGGTGTTGGGAAATGCAGGTGGAGGCAGGGGAGGGATGAGGTCTTTCTGTGCCCCACAAGATAGGGACAAGCTGCAGGTATGGGATGCCAGGGGCACACAGGTCCTTCTAACTGGGGAGCAGTCCCTTCATGTTAAACCTTTTTCCTTTCCTGTGCATCCTCTTTTTCTCATGGAGGTCTACTCCGGGCCTAACAGTGATTCTCCCAACCTTCTCCACCCACTCCTCAGTCCAGGCTCAGTCTAGGAATCCTTATACTTCTCAGCCAAGGAGTCACTGCCACTTTTATCCGTAAAGGCTTGAGACTTTGGAAGATACCCTCATACAACCAGCAGATGGCATCAAAACCTTCCCCCACCTCAGCTCAGGAACCCTCTCAGTTGAGAGAACCCACACAGATCTCTCCTGATAGGTCTACAAAAAGATGGGTTAGCTGTCAGATTTGAGGGTTATATCCAGGCTCTGCAATGTCAGAGCTATATAATCTTGGCTAAACCATTTATACCTTTCTGGCCCTCAGTTTTTTCATCTGTAAAATGGGGACGTTACCTACCAAGAAGTTATTAGGGTTCGCAATCATGCATGCAGTGTGTAGCATAAGCACTGCACACAGAAGTAGCTCCATAAATGTGAGTAGCTAGTATGACTACTAAGTGAGGATTCCCAAATTCCCACCAGGCTGACTGGTGCCTAGACGGGAGAGGAAATTGCCACGCTGAGGAGGCAGCCGGCGCTGAGTAGCACTACACGGCCAATGCCCTTTTAACATTGCACTGCTAGTGACAGGTGCAGACAGTAGCACAATGTGAAAAGAGCTCTGGCCAGCAGCAGAGGCATGCCGACCCTGCCTCCTCACCTTCTCCCAGTCCCTGGCCCAGTCAGCACACAGGCTCCCTCTGCCCCTTCTGGTAGGTACAGCTTTCCTCCCTTCTGCACCATTCTCGGTGTTAATCCTGTTTTCTTTCCACTCCTACTTTCGCCTTATTTCTCAGCCCCTCCCTAGCACAGAGACCACCTTTTCCTTTGAGGTTTTGGGGTGGGGATAAGGGCCCAATAAGGAAGCTGAAGGGATACCAGGATCTTGGGCACTCAGTCCTCGAAGGAAATGACTGCTAGAAATCCCAAAAGTTTGGGGGACACATGCATGAGGCTGTGTTTATTGGGGTTTGCATTTCGGGCAGCTTCCCTTCCAGAGCGGAACTTGATGTCCAGAACCATGGAAACTTCCACGCTTCCCTAAAGTTCTCTCTCCTTTTAATTTAGGTAAAGGGGAGTTCTAGCCTCAAGGTGGAAATCTCAGATGAACCTCCAGGACCAGAGAGTGGGGGAGTGTAGTTACAGGTCCCCAGGCAGTAGAGAGAAGCTTCCAGGTGTGGAGGTGGAAGCTACTGGTGAAGCCCCACCCCTGCATCTCCTTTTGGAGGTCTTCAAAGCACTTTCTGCATTTGGCATTAAACAAAATGGTGAGGGTGATTCCCTCTCTTATACTGAGAGTTAGGGATAGGCTTTAACTGGCAGTGGGATTAGAATCTGAGCTGTTTCCTGTCCTGTACAGGGACTCTGGTTAGGGAGTCTTCAGGCTCATCCAGTAATTCCCATCCTATCCTAGCCTAAGGAGCTTAAAGTACAAAAAGTGCTGGGACTGATTGAAATGTAAAGCAGAATGCCCTGGAAGGACACCTGGATCGTCAAAGGTTCAGAGCCAGGCAGGCTCTAGTGCGGCACATTCCAGCCATCTGACCTGGTGAACTGTGTGCAGCCCAGAGTCAGAGGCTGTGGGGGTGGCTCCTCCTGGGCCCTGATCGACGAAGACCTCCCAGGCCATTGGGCTGCCTCTGGGAAACGCCCTATTCCCCATTCCACAGCCAGCAGGAGGAATGGAGGACAGAATTCCAGTTGGGAGCTCTTCCTTTGGTCTTCCCCGCTAGCCTCTTTCCACCCCGTCAGGAAGCAAGAGAGGTTCTCTTCCGCCTCCCCAGGCAGAGTTTGCTCCTGTAATCTGCAAACACGGGGCCCAGCCTCACAGTTTGCACAGTTCTAATGGATGGAAACCAAGACCTCTCTGGGGTCACTCGCCCGGCCTAATCTGTTCTTGGGGTTGGGCAAACCAGTCCCAGCTGGCAACTGGATCACACCAACAGCGGACAGATGGGTAAAGACAGGACTGCCCAGCAAGCTTCAGGAAGGCTATAGGAAGAGTCTTTCCCAAGGAGTTCCCAGATCTCTCCTTAGAGAGCGAAGGGAGAGGCGGCTGGGACCAAGAGCCCCTCGGCTCTCACACACCCAACTCATTCCGGAGGAGCGGGCCCTGCGAATCACCAGCCAGCAAGGCCCCTCCCCCACCTTGGGCCCAGAAGCCAGCCCCCAGCTCCTTCCAGAAGCGAGTGTAGAGACCGAGGAGGAAATGGGGGAGGGGAGGCCCCGGCTCAAGTTCTCTCCGCTCCCCCTCCTCATTGGCCACCATCTTCCGGCCCCTGCCCCCCAGAGCAGCAGGGGATGGGGCCCAGCCTGTGGAAGGGAGGGAAAGGGCAGGTGGGGGGTTAGCCGGAGCAGCAGGGGCAGGGGGCTGGCCCCAACTGTCTCCTCCCACCCCCTCCCCGCAGCCATGGCGACGGGAGGAGGAGACCAGGAGGGTCCTGAAAGCCATATTCTGTGAATGGGATGAGAGGGGCAGCTGGGAAGAGGAGGGTGAGGGGCGCTCTCCCTCTACACCCAACTGTGCTTCCCCCCACCACACGCACACACCTCGAGGCTGGACCACACAGGCGTGCGCGCGCGCGCGTACACACACACACACACACACACACACACACACACACACAAACTCTCAGCCATACTTGCTGCACAACTCAGCCCTCGCTACACGCTCACCCAGGCAGCAAGAACTGGAGTGTGAGCGCACAGCCCCCGCCCGGTGCCCGCACCCCTTCACACCCCACAACTATTAGCGCAAGAGCCAGGCTCACACCCTCACACCGCCCTTGGCTCACCCCACAACTTCTGGAGGGGCAGAACTCCCTGCCCCGCTCCAGCCCTTCGGCCCCCGCGTTGCCCTCGGAACGCACCCGCCAAGTCCCCGGAGCCCCGCACCCTCACACCCACGCCCAGGTGGAGACAGATGGCCCGGCCTCGGCCGTGCCCGACGGAGCCCCCCACCCGTTCCCCACCACGCCCCCCGCTGGAAAATGACAGTGAGGCCACTTCAGAAAGCCATGCCTGGTGCTTCCCAGTTACAGTGTTTCGAAAGGAAAAAACAGAAAAGATGCCCACGAGTGGAGAATGAAGAGGGAAAAAGGAAGACCAGAGAAAGAGCCCAGACCACCCCCCACCCCTCACCGAGAGAGAATAAAACCGAAAATCGGTGGCGTTACCCTTCTGGGAGCTCACGGTACCTACACATTGCTCTTCGATACGTTCCTCTGCCTGCCACCTCCTTCTTCCCGGGCTCTTTCTCTGCCCTTCCCTCCCTCTTGGCTCCCCTCCCTGGCCTCGCTCCCCCTCTCTCACGCCCTCTTGGACCCCGCCAGCCCCTCTCCCGGGCCGGGCTCAGATCCCCCGCGGCCGCCCCTCCACCCGCCGGCCGGGACCGAGGCTGCGAGGCCGGCTGGCCGCGGCGCCCCTCTAGTCTGCCGATCTCGCTCTTCCCCCCTCGCCCCCTTTCTCCTTCCACACTCCCTGCCGTCCATCTTGAATACTTGGGATTCTTGAATGGAGTGAGCAGGATCCGCTCCCCCAGGCTCCCATTGGCTGTGTGTTAACCCTTTTGAAACGAGATCCTCCCTCCCATTGGCTGCCAGCCTCCCCTCTTCTCCCCCAACCCCCATCCCCTCCGCCTCCCGGCAGCCCGCGAGGTCAGGGCGCTCTCGGCGCCCCCTCCCCTGGCCTCTTGCCCCCCTACCCCCACTCCAGGACGCCCCTCTCCTCTCTCTGTCCATCACGCCCCCCACAGGGCTGCAGGTGAAGGCAGATCCAATTCCCGCCAAATGCAGCCCCAAGGTGGGGCTGGCAGAAACCCTGTTCCCAGATGCCCCTTGTGCTAGACTTGGAGACCTTGGAAGATGCAAAGGGTGCAATTTCCTGCCCGTCTCCAACCTCCCCTTGGCCAGAAGTACTTATCCAACGGGGACTCCATGCAACCTTTTAGCCTCACCCAAGGCGATGGGAGAGCGCTCCCCAACATCCGTGCCCCCAGGGCTGGGCAGGAAAAGGGCAGCTTGAAAAAGATCTGGGGCTCTTCAGAGGAGCTAATTCCCTGAGTGCCGCAGGGCAGGCCTGACCCGATGAGGAATGTGCAGCATCTGGAGCTCTGCTCAGTCAAAAACATCCCCTCAGACCAGCCCTGCCTGGCCTGGGCCAACTTGCTGTGTGCCCACAAGGGGCTCTGAGTTGGGGGAGCCCAGAGAGGCATGGAGGAAGGAGGCAGCAAGAAATAGGGCAATGGATCAGTCGTGGGAGTAGAGAGCCTAGGTTCTAGGCCCAGCTCTGCCCATAACATGCTTGGCGAGGTCATGTCCGCTCTCTGGGCCTTAGTTTCCTCATTTGCAAAAGATTGGTCTAGAACAATAGACCGATCTGTCCTTATAGAAGTTTCAGCGTGAAGATGGAAATGTTCTATACCTGCATTATCCAATATAGTAGTCACTAGCCACATGTGGCTATGGAGCTCTTGAAGTGTGGCCACAGCAACTGAGGAAGTGGCTTTTTAATTTTACTTAATTTTAATTACTTTTATAGAGCCACACATGGCTAGTGGCTACTGTATTGAACAGTGCAGGTCTAGAGTTGTGGACCTGCTGATGAATAACATTCTGTGATTCTTGTTGGGGAAAAAAAATCCTTTCTTTTCATCCCAGGTATGAAATCCTCCAGATCCAAATCGCAAATCATCAAGGGCATCATTGCCCAGGAAATGAGATTCAAATGCCTGTCACCTTTGTCAGGAACCCTTTCCTTATGGATGTCAAACACTTTTCTGACAAGGGAGCCGAGATACACATACCCACTACACATCAGAAGATTGTGACCAAAAGGTAATTTGCAGGTTTGCTCAACCTTCTTGTTTTTTCAAGGATAGAAACCAAGATGCTGACTGGGGGCGTGGGGGTGTGTCACTTGACCTAGGGCACGTAGCAGGTTGATATATTCTTTCAGAAGTTAATATGCACCCACAAGCTTAGTACATCTCTTCAGGGCTCTTACGCAGGCACACACATACACATCCATCATTAAGTCTGTTCAATAAATGTGCTTCTCTGACCCAGGCCAAATGGAAGCTAGGATTGAAATCAGCTAGTGCAGCTAATACCAACGATGGCCAGCTCCATGGGAGGGCCAAATAGGACCCCCAACCAGCAAGTGAGACCCTGGACCTTCTAGGTGTGCTAGGATTACAAGAAGATGGGCGGGCCAGAGCCCACTCCCTGAATCAGTGTGGTTGAGAGATTCCCTTATGGCATTCTGACCATGAGAAGAGCAAGCTGAGGGGTGGAAGAAGAGTCACTCTGAGTTCATCCTTGGACTGACCAGGAAACAGAACTAGCTGGGACTTCTGGAGGTTGAGGAGGGCAGGGTGTCCAGGATTCTGGTAGTTACAGGCTAGAACTGCTACATACAGGGCCCTAACCTAGCAAAGAGAGAACCACTATGGGGAGCTGGTAGAGATGGTTGCCCCAGCCTGAGCTTGTCCAGTATTGTGCAGTCCTACTTCTGGAGGGCCTCTGCCTGGGCAATGTGCTGGGGACGAGGGGGGACACAGAGCTGCCTGGGAAATGGCTTCTGTCTTCAATACTTCATTACTACCAGGTGAAATTGCTAAGTGACTTTCTGGTGAGAATTAGGGTAAGGAGTTCAGAAAAGGGAAGAATTGCTCCCAATGAGGAATAGAACCCAAGAAGCTTCCCTGGAGGAAGCAGCACCTGAGATTTGAAGAATAGAAAGGATTCAGACCCAGGAGATGGGAGGAAGGAGGACAAGAACATGCCAAGGAGATGGACCAATACAAAGGCTGAGAGGTGGGGAAATGGTGGGATGTGTTCAGTATTGGCTGGAAACTCACTGGGAACCTAGGATGTATGACGGGGAAGAGAAAGGATGGAGAGGCAGGCTGGGAAAGATCGTGGAGGTCCTGAACACATGTCTTTAGCCTCTGCTCAGCTCCAAAGACATCATTTTACTTGAAGATGCTCTTTCCCCTTTCCTCACCAAGAGACACCTCCCACCTCTTCATCCAGCTGACCCAGTGCCTCCACCCTCAGCTTTGTGTTGCTTCTGCCTTAGTCTTTGGGCGCCCAGTCTGTGTTCCACAAACATCCTTCCCAGGGCAGAGTGTGTTCCAGCTCCCCATCAGAGGATGGGCTCTCATCAGTGCTTCTCAACTCAGTCACCTGTCTCTGCTTCCTTTTTCACTCACCACCTGCCAAACTCCCACTTAGCTCCATCCCTTCTCAGGAGAGAGTAAAAAAACGGAAGGCAGAGGCCAGATATAATGGCTCACACCTATAATCCTAGCACTCTGAGAGGCCGAGGCGGGAGGATCGCTTTCGCTCAGAAGTCCGAGACCAGCCTGAGTTAGAGTGAGACCCCATCTCTACTAAAACAATGAAAAAAATTAGCCAGGCACAGTGGCACGTACCTGTAGTCGCAGCTACTTAGGAGGCTGAGGCAGGAGGATCTCTTGAGCCCAAGAGTGTGAGATTGCTGTGAGCTATGATGACACCACTGCACTCTAGCATAGGCAGCCAGAGCAAGAGAGACTCTGTCGGGAAGAGAAGAGAAAGAAAAGAAAAGAAAAAAGTGGAAGCCAGGAACAGCCAGACATGGTCCAACCTGTTACAGGAGTATGAAAAATGCACCCAGGAGCTACTTGGCTCTTAGCCACTCTACCCCACCTCCACGTTCTTCCCTTCTCCTATGGGAGTTTTCAGAATGCACCTGGGCTTTGTAATAACTTCCCTTCCCCACCACCCCCACATCAACCCAGGGTCATTCTGGAGTTGTCACCTTTGCCTTCCCCTCTAATCTCCATGGTCCTACAGATATGGGTCCCTCCATCCCTGTTTGGGCGCACCACATGGAATTCTGTAAATGTGGGACAGGGAGATTATCTGCCCCAGTCATCTGCCTCTTGGAAGGACTGAATCTGAAAGTTTGGAGAAAGAGCTGCTTGCCTACTTAAACATCAGTGGGGATGACTTGCTGATAACATGGCTCCTAACTCACTGAGACGATGGAGGCTTTTTCGTGTGAGCCTCTTCCATTTCCCCTTCTTTCACAATAAGGACCATCCTGCTTCTCTCAAACACTTGTATGTCTGAGCACTGCCCGTATGGACGGCTCTGGAATCATTGCTGGGGAAACATTGCTGGCCCCAAGGTGCTCACAGTTGAGGGGTACAAGGCAGACACATAAAGAAAAAGTCACACTGTAGCAGGTGCCCACATAGATGTAAGAATCTTCTTTCTGAGGCAAACCCCTTTCCCTGAGGTCTTGATCCTATGCTTGCTTCATCAATTGCCCCATTTATTGCATCTCCAATCCCTGTCCATGAGCCTCGGGTGAGGGTCAGCTAATTACAGCCCAGGGGCCAAATCCTGCCTCTGCCTGTTTTTTGGTAAATAACGTTCGTAGGAACACGGCCATGCTCACTGGTTTACACATTGTCTGTGGCTGCATTCTACAGCCACTAGAATGGCAGAGTTCAGCAGTTGCAGCAGAGACCACACGGCCAGCAAAAGCCCAGAATGTTTACTATCTGGCTCTTTACGACAAAAATTTGCCAACACTTAAGTTTGTGGGCTGTTTTGGGCCTTGTCAATCTCAGAAAGATGTAATAGAACTCAAGAAAGACAATGGAAATTACTCTGAAATGGGAGTGGAAGGTCACAGTCCAGACTTTTCACCTCAGCCTATACATATGCTCAAGTCTTCACCCAACCTGTCTTGAAACATCTTGCCCTGCTAGTCCGCTTTCTACACCCCTCCTTCTCATCGCATTCACTCCGATACCCACGCAGTCTGGCTTCTGCCCCCAATTTCTGCTGGAATGGTTCCCACTGGGATGCCAATGACCTTCCCATTACTGGTTCACCATTCTCTTCTCAATTCTCACCACCTGTAGCCTCTCTTTAGCATTTGCTACTGACTGATTATATCAGTTTTGAAATGCCTGTGACTTCTGGGAGACTAGTCTCTCCTGGATTGCCTTCTACTTCTCCAACTCTTCCTTTTTAGCTCCCTTCCTGTGAGTCCTCTTCCCTCCCTTGCTGCCTAAATATATAGATTCTGCAAAGATTTGTCCTTGGCCTTCTTCCCCATCGATGCTCTCTCACCAGACAAAATCATCTACATGCCCGATTTCAACCATCACTTCTACATTGATGGCTTCCCAATATATAACTTCTGAACCGAAGGCCCAGATTTCTAACAGAAGGCTGTGATTCCTCAAGATGTATGTCTTCCCAGGCATAAAAGCCAAATATGTCCAACATCAAACACGTGTCTTCCTACACCTCTGCCCTCACCTAATCACCTTTGTCTCTTCTTCCCTCTGCCCCCTTAATTGTTGCTATTCCCAAGAGATCTGCCCTTTACTCTTCTCTCTGTGGGAGCAGTTTCAGCCATTCTTACAGTTTCAACAATTACCTGTACATGAATCACTGCCAAAACTATATCTCTAGATGTATTTCCAGCTGCCTCCTTACATTCCCAAAGAGATATGTGAGGTGGACAGCTGGTGCTTTTGCCTGCCCACATTCTATCCCGCTTCTGGTAACTACACCTTAGTTTTCCTTTGGGGAGACACCTATTTTCTACTCTCAGTCTACATGGTTCTCATGAGACTGACCTCCTCTGCCTCTGCAAGGGCAGTCACACAACCTAGGTGTATTAATTGTCTCACTGTGTATCAAAGTGTCTAAAATTTAGTGCCTTAATGCAACATTCACTTATTTTCTCACAGTCTGTGTGGGTTGGGAATATGGGTAGGGCTTAGCTGGGCCCTCTGATTGTGATCTCTCGTGAGGCTGCAAAGTGTCATCCAAGGCTGGAGTCTACTCTGAAGGTTCAAAGGGGAAAGGATCTGCTTCCAAGTTCACTTTCTTTTTTTTTTTTGTTTTGTTTGAGACAGAGTCTCACTCTGTTGCCTTGGCTAGAGTGAGTGCCGTGGTGTCATCCTAGCTCACAGCAACCTCACACTCCTGGGCTCAAGCAATCCTTCTGCCTCAGCCTCCCGAGTAGCTGGGACTACAGGCATGCACCACCATTCCCGGCTAATTTTTTCTATATATATATTTTTAGTTGTCCAGATCATTTCTTTCTATTTTTAGTAGAGACGGGGTCTCGCTCTTGCTCAGGTTGGTCTCGAACTCCTGGCCTAAAGCGATCCTCCTGCTTTGGCCTCCCAGAGTGCTAGGATTACAGGCGTGAGCCACCGCGCCAGGCCCCAAGTTCAATTTCATAGTTGTTGGCAAGGTTCAGTTCCTCAAGGGCTGTTGGACTGAGGGCCTCAGTTCTTTGGTGGCTGTTGGCTGGAGGCCACCCTCAGTTCCTTGCTGTGTGGGTCTCTCCAACATGAAAGCTTGCATCATCAAATCTGGCAAGAGAGAGTCTTCCAGCAAGATGGAAGTCACAGTATTTTGTAACCTAAATCACAGAAGCAACAGCACCTCCACAATGCATATTCTATTGGTTCGAAGTGAGTTACTCAAGAGGAGGGGACTACACAAGGGCATGAATACTAGGAGGCAGGATCGCTAGGAGGCCATCTTAGAGGCTGTCAACCACACCACACCAGCCAATTAAGTCATAATAATTGATTAAAGGATGGATAGCCAATCAGAGTTGATCACAATTAGGCCTGAGATGTTTGCTGGAATCTTTGGGGAAATGGCATTGCTAGGGCTGTTATGTTGGTCGGAGAATGTAAGCTTGAAACTGCTGGTGACCATAACAGCTGCCACAAGGGTGACAATCTGCCTAAAATGACAACATAATAGAGAAAAGCAGAGGTGAGAGATGGAGGCGATAGATGCCTGATAACATCTTGTGAAAACCTGATAGAGCCATGCCTATAGCCAAACCTCTTGAGGAAACCAAGACCCCCCCCTTCTCCTTATATCAGTCAGTTGGCTTCTGTCACCCATAACCAAAAGACTCCTGACTGACATCATGTCTCAGAAATGCCTTGGATTCAGTTTGCCCAAACCCACTTTGATTTTCTTACCTTCACCTTCCCCACAAACCTGTTTCTCTTCTTAGGTTCTATTTCACAATTAAAAGCATAACATGGTTGTTTAGGCTGAAAACCATCATAAAGTCATCTTTACCCTCCCTGATCTGCGGTGCAAGTTGGAATAGCCCATACAACATGGGTTCTTACAGAACTGTAGGAGAGACCTCCTGTTTGTAAATAGGAGTTATGATGACGTCGCTGCACTCCAGCCTGGGTGACAGAGCGAGATTCTGTCTCAAAAAAAAAAAAAGTCAATGATACATATTAATAATTTCCTTTTTTTTTTTTTTTTTGAGACAGAGTCTCACTCTATTGCCCCAGCTATAGTACAGTGGTGCCATCATAGCTCACTGCAACCTCAAACTCTTGAGTTCAAGCCATCCTCCTGCCTCAGCCTCCTGAGTAGCTGGGACTACAAGCATGTGCCACCATGCCTGGCTAATTTTTTCTAGTTTTTGTAGAGACAGGGTCTCGCTATGTTACCCAGGCTGTTCTCAAAATCTTGGCCTCAAGCAATCCTCCTGCCTCTTCCTCCCAAAGTGCTGAGATTACAGGTGTGAGCCACAACGCCCGGCCCAATCATAATTTCTTTTACATCCTTTGGGTTGCAATCATAATTCTAATCATTACCTTTTGTTCCCTCTACTGCCTTCACCCAAATTGCCCTAAATCCTGTACACTCTGCCTACCTCTCAGATGAGCCCTCTTCCCTCCATTCCCTGCCGGCTTAGTATACACCCTGGGGCTTTGTATCATCCTCTGAACAACTTTCCTTTCACCCCCACCCCAACAGAGTGTGAATCTACAACACAACCTCAGCAGATCCGAGTTGTGATGGCTCTCTAGCACCTAGACAATGCTTCCTAACCATTATTGGGTCATGGAACCTTTTTTTTTTTTTTTTTTTGAGACAGTCTCACTCTGTTGCCCTGGCTAGAG
>NW_012145190.1:2508988-2527414 GCF_000956105.1 Propithecus coquereli
TGCTAGATTTACTAATTTTCAGCAGCGAAAGGGTTTTAGGGTCATAGGCCTAGCTGATATGACTACAATGTTCTATGTTTCGGATATATTTGGAGAGAGTTTTGATTTCAAACTTTTCAGTTTTAGTGGACCCTGAAGGTATGGGGACTTCTCAAACCTTGTGCCATGATTTTAATTCAGAAAATATAGGGCCCCGCTGGTGAACTTATCATATTTGCCAGTTTTGGTGCCAAGAATTCTTTTTCAGTAGCTGGGGCTCTTTGGGATCCTGGAGAAACTTAAAGAACTGGTCTGGTTGGTGGATTCTTAAGAGAGTTTATTGATTTCATATTGTAGCCCTGACCCAACCCCAAGCCCCAAGACAAGCCTGGGCGGGAATGTCTCCCACATCACTCCAATGTTCTGAGGAACTCCTGGGGAAGAGAAAGTCACTCTTCCTTGGCCACATTTCAAAATTCTTCCCTCATTTCAGTCACCCCACCCCCACCCCTTACATACGCTGGGACATTTCACATCACATGTTGGGAAGTAGAAGCGAGACATTAGCAGTCCATTAAACTTCCGGGAGGACAAGGACTCTGTCTTGCTGAACACTGTTTGTCCAGTACTAAAGCAGTGCCTAGCACATAGGTGGCATTCAATTAATACTTGAATGCATGAATGTAAAAATGGGAGAAGTCAATGATCCAATTTGTAAATGTTTGTCTTCAGAAACCTTTATGCTGTGTGTGTGATTTCATCCAACCATAAGTACTGAACAGTCTGGGCCCTATTAGACATGTCAGCACCAAGCCATGAATCCTTGGCTTCAGATTTCTCCCATGTGCAACATATGCAACATGGATAAATCAGATGCACTTACTGTGTGTAAGGATCTCCCAGGATTGTATCAGCATACTATGGTTGGAGGTATCAGTTAAGATTAGATTCTACTTTATGACCCAAAAGGGCCACACAAACTCCAGCCATCACGTTTTATTCCAGCCAGCAGAAAAGAAGAGGGACTGAGGAAGGGTGTGCCCCTTTTTTAAGAACACTTCCCCAAAGTTATCTATGTGCCACTCTTTGCCTCCTATTGGCCAGAGCTTCGTCACACGGACACAGCTAGCTTCAAGAGAGAAAGTATTTTAGGTGGCCAAGTATCCAACTGAAAATCAGGGGTTCTCTTATAAAGGAAAAAGTGGGGAACAGGTTGGGGAGAGGGTTGAGATGGTTGGGGAGGGGTTTGACATGGAAAGACTGGCCTTGCAAAACCAGAGGAGCTTTTCTGAACTCATGCCCCCACTCTCTGCCCTAATCTACCTAGTGTTAGTCATCAGCCCACCTCCGGGCTAGAGTGTTGTGGTTAAAAGCACAGCTGCCAGAGTCAGATGGCCGTAGGTTCAAATACATCCCTGGACCTCTCCTTCCTCCCTTTGTGAAGTGAGAAAAAATATTCTCCATAGTGCAAGGCTGTGGTGAGTATTTAATGACTGGAAAATCCCTGGGACAGAGCCATTGCCTATGAGTGATGAGTGGTGCTACTGCTTCTTCTTTTTTTATTGTGGTAAACACACATAATGTTAAAACTTACCATCTTAACTTTTCTTTTTTTTTGTTTTTGAGACAGCGTCTCACTGTGTCACCCTGGGTAGAGTGCAGTGTCATCTTCCTGGACTCAAGTGATCCTCCTGCCTCAGCCTCCCAAGTAGAAGTAGCTGGGACTACAGGCTGGCACCACCAGGCCAGGCTAATTTTTTCTATATTTGGTAGAGTCAGAGTCTTGCTCTTGTTCTGACTGGTCTCGAACTCCTGACCTGAAATGATCCTCCTGCCTTGGCCTCCCAGAGTGCTAGGATTACAGACGTGAGCCACCACGCCCGACCGTCTTAACCATTTTAAAGTGTACAGTAGAGCAGTGTTAATTATATACACATCGTTGCACAACAGATCTCTAGTTCTTTTTCATCTTGTGAAACTGAAACTCTATACCCATTGAACAACCCTTCTTCCCCTCCCCTTGTCCCTGGCAGCCACCATTCTACTTTCTGTTTCTAAGAGTTTGACTTTAGTTAGATACCTCTAAAAGAGGAGTCACGCATCATGCACTATTTATCTTTTTGTGAGTGATTTATTTCACTTAGCCTAATGTCCTCAAGGTTCACCCACGCTGTAGCAGATATGACAAGATTTCCTTCTTTTTTAAGGCTGAACAATATTCCGTGGTATGTATGTACCACATTTTCTTTATCCAGTCATCTGTCATGGGCATTTCGTTTGCTTCCACCTCTTGGCCATCGTGAATAACCTGCAAGAACAGTGCTCCTAATCCATTAAGTTTTTAATAGGAAGGATAACAAAGACCAGTTCTCTCTTTTCTTTTAATACCTTTGAGGGTGCCCTTAATTTTTTTTTTTTTCTGTGTGTAAATAATTGTTAGATTAACCTCCTTAGGTGGAAACAAACAGGGCAGATGGACAAGGGAATTCCCTAGATACCACATATCAATTAGTGGAAAGGGAAGAGGCCTCACAGGACAATAACACAGCACAGATTCTCTTTAGGTGGTCCATTTGAATAGATAAGGAAAGAATCTGCAGCATTATGGCATTGTTGAATCCTAGAGCAGCTACAATGCCAGACTCCAGATGCTTACTTACTTAAAGAGGTAAGAACCATCCTCTCCCTTCCTTCTAAAGCCATCCATCTGTGGAGTTCCAAATCCTGATCCCAAGAATCAAAGACCTGGGGCAGCAGGGAGAGGGAAAGACCACCCAAAAAATGAAATATAGCTCCCCTGGTTGAAAAATAAGGCAAAACTCTAGCTGGTAATAACTCTGAGAAGCTACGCTTTGGGCTTTGGTATTCCTTCTTCCAAAGGTGTCCCAAGGAGACATGTAAAATAAGAATAACATTAATGTCATTGTAAAATAAAAACTTCACCTAAATATGGACATTGCATAATTTGAATCAAAAGCATTTGGCGGGAGGCCAGGCTTGGGGGCTCACGCCTATAATCCCAGCACTTTGGGAGGGCAAGGTGAGAGGATCACTTGAGGCCAGGAGTTGGAGACCAGCCTGGGCAACATAAGCCAGACCCCATCTCTACAAAAAATAAAAATTAGCTGAGTGTGGTGGTGTGTACCTGTAGTTCCAGCTACTTAGGAGGCTGAGGCAGGAGAATAACTTGAGCCCAGAAGTTAGAGGTTGCAGTGAGCCATGATCATGCCACTACATTCTAGCTTGGGTGATAGTACAAGACCCTGTCTCAAACAAACAAACAAAAAAAGTGTTCGCTGGGCATTTATAGGCATAGGTGGTGCCAGAGAAGCATTTTCTGAATCAGGTTCATAAGGAGCTTCCTAGTGGTTGGAGTGAAAACGCAAATACTCGTGACCATACTACTGATTCTATAAGGCAGTATATGTTCATCGTGGTGTTGGAGGAGGGGGAGGGTGCTAGGAAGAGCAGAAAACACTGCTGTGAGATGGGGGTTTGCACTGGACTCAGAAGAATGGCAGCATTTGAGTGGACAGGATCTGGAAAAGCATTTGTTTTGTTTTATTTTGTTTTAGCCAATATGTACTGAGTGCCAACTCTGTAGGTGCCACGCTCTGTGCTCAGAGCTGAGGATGATGACCAAACAACATGGTCCCTACCTTCCAGGAGGTTTTCGAAATTATTTCAGCAGGGGAGCAAGGTTTTCTAAGGAGACCCACCCTGAGGCCCAGAGGAGTCTCCAGGAAACTCATACGTGATGGACCAGAGCCAGATGGCCAGGAGCTGGGGCTCCAGGGCTGACAGCAGGGCTGTGGCAGCAGAATAGGGGTTGGCTCTGACACCACCCCCTGGAGCCAGCCAGCAGACAGGTGCTCCGTGGCCAGGAGCACACCGACGTGATCCCGGGGTGGAAAGACATCCCCACCTGGTGGCTCTGTTGCCATGCATTTTCTGCTCAGCCCCTGACCCTTGGCCCTTGGGGTTGGTATTTGGTTTCCCACTGTGAATCTAAAGCAGACTTTGGCTCTTCAGACTTAGGAGAGAAGATGAAGAAGAGCTGCCCCTGGGGCTTCCAAGAGGAAACACTCAGCCAGAGAGCAGGCTGTACAAATTTGAGGCAGGGAGTTGGGATGTAACCCACACAGAAGTGCGGTGAGGTGGGAGAAGGACATGCAAATAGCCGACCTTGGTCTGAACCATCTCCAGCCTTCCTAGCTGAGTGACCCTGGGCAAATTATTTCTTAGAGGCTCCTTTTCTTCATTTGTAAATCTCGCAAAATTATTCCAAGTCAGGGGATAATTGTAGTTTCAATGAAATACCGAAAAATAAAGGCCAGTGTGGGGCACAGGTAAAAAGCCTGGCTAAAAGGGGGTTGTGCGGGGTGAAGGGAGTGGGGGAGCTTCGTAAGTGCTCTCAGGATGTGCAGAGAGAAGAGCAGAAGGCAAACAGCTGAGCCAGGGCATGCCCATATTTGTGTTTTTAGAGAGGATTGAATATTCGGCCAAAATGCTTTTCACTCCGTGGAGCAGATCTGCAGTTGCTCCAGGAAAAAGGGGTGGAAGGGGCGGGGCCAGGAGGCCAGCTGTCACTCCGGGATGATGGATGAGCCTATCTCAGACTTCTCATTAGTGATGAGGCTCTGAGACCCTTTCCTTGGGGGAGTGCTCCCTGCTCCTCCATGCCCCGGAGGCCCTCCTCGGGGAATGAGGCTGGGGCTGGGATGGAAAGTTGGCCCCTGAAGTCTGGCACGGATTTCCAGAGGATGGTATGCATGTACTTTTGTACATGTGTGTGATTATGAGTACACATATTTGAGACGCTTCGATCAGTGTACGTGTACATATGTATACATATGCCTGTTGTGTGTACTTACATGTCTATGAGTGTGCATGTGTGTTAATTGCTTGTAACATGCTAGACTTTTGTCTAGGCCGCTTGAGGCAGACTCTCAGTTTCAGAGAAGTCGCTTGACTAGCCCCTCTCAGTTATGCAAATGGTAGGCAGCCCCTGCTCTGGGAGAGGAATAAAGAAGCCTCCATGCTTCTGTGGAAGCTGCCACTCCCTGAAGGTCCCTGGTAGCCAATGCAGATCAGCAGGGAGGAGAAGGGTTTTTAGTTTTATTTTATTTTATACTTTTTGGAATGAGGGCAATCCATAGTTCCCCAACATTTCTTCCTAAAGTTCAAAATTATGGGGAGCTTTTTGGACGAATGAGTGTAATTTCAACCAAGGCTTAGAACAGGAAACATCAGTAAGTTCTCTAAAATAAAATTATCTTGTGAGAAATGGAATCCTGGTTGCTGAGAACAAATTCTTGAGCCAGACACTGGGGTCCACTCCCAACTCCACTGCTTATCAGCTCTGAGACCTTGAGTAAGCAGACTAATTGCTCTCTAAAGCTTCATTTTGCACCTATAGAAAGGGGATAATAATGGTGTCGTGCTATTGTATATTATGAAAACTTGAATTAGACAAATTTGAAAAACTATAAATCTCTCTAAATTAAAAAAAAATCAAGGGTTGCATAATTTCAAAACTGATCTGCTGAGTTGATTGTAAACTGTCCTCGCAACTATTGCTACAAGACAGTGGCACTTGAGCTGGTAAAGTAAATAACTGCCACCAATGCGCATATTGTATGAATCAGCTGTTGTTTCTGTATGTCATAACTTCTAATAGTGACATTAATGACTAATGTGCTGTTATTTTAACACTCAGCATTATAATGTAAAATATTTTCTGTATCCTAGAATGATGTTATCTCAGAGTTCATTAAGTGATGGCATTAGTGCTAAAAACACTCGCCAATAACTTGATAATGGAAGTTAGATATGATAAAATGCTATGAAAAAAGCCCAGATAACTGTCATGACATGACAAGCAGTTAATTTAGGAGTGCTTGCTCTGCGAAACGTTAGAGAGTTTGTGTTTAGTAAATAAAAAACAGCATGAAGGCAAAACTGTTCTATCATGGTTGAAGATTTATCTCCCTACCTGTTACAGTTACTCTTCTGGAAAGCACAGTGTCAAATTATCTAAGTTTTGAATTATCCGATGTCTTCAGTAACATATCCTATTCATAAGGTGTGATCTCCCCTTAAATGAAATGATGTAATCCGTGTAAAATTCTTAGCACAGTGCCTGACAGCGTGGTAAACGCTTATTACTTGTTATGAAGTTGGGCTGCTATTGAGGTTATAAAGCACGGCAAAAGACAAAGCCCTAAGGATTTGTAGGGACCAGGCTGCTTCTGACACAGCCTATGGCTTTAGGTAGGAAGGCTTCCAGAATCCAGACAGAATCTGAAAGTATTGGTCTTTGAGAAACAGTGGCTGAGTGCAAACCGTTCACTTTAGAATCAAAGTTTAAGTCCCCACAGTAGCTACTTAAGAATCTGGAATAGACACTTGAAAAGGCAAGTGTCCAGAGGCTACGCAGAACAAAGCTTCAACAGCGACACCAGCGGGAAGCAGATCACTGAACTGTGGCACTGGGTCTGCGGCCGCAGGGGCCTTTGCCTATTCCAGAGTGGAGCTGCAGGGCAGGGCGGGAGGGCCGGAGTCTGAGTGTGTGCCTGTGAGTGTCCGTCCTTCTCGAGTAACACAGGCAGGCAGAGGAGCGGGGGCGTTGTTAAATATGCCACTGAGATAGCAGTGAAAGAAGAGTAAATTTATATGCAAGCAACTTGAAACTTCATGTAATAAATTGTTTCTAACATTATAGTGATATCAACAAAAAGCCCTTGATTCTTTAGGGAAAAACTCAGAGCAGCAAGGTGCTGAGGGAAGTTGCTAATAGTTTCTCTGAAACTATGTAAGACCACTTACGGTGGATTTGGAAAAGTGGCCAGAATTATTCATGCTTTCTTAAATCCAAGCCCTTGGCACAATGACTTGGCAGGTTTTTTCTTTAAGAGGAGGGGATTCTTTCCTTACTCCTTTAATCGGAGCTGGTCTGGTGACTTGCTTTGGCCAACAGAATGAGACAAAAGTGATGTTATATTACTTCCTACCTTCAGATTCAGACGCCTCTGCTGGCTTTCTTCAATTTTTGCAATCTCCATGTGAATAACACCAGACCAGCCTTCTGGAAGCTGAGAGATCAAATGGAGCAGAGTTGGTGAGCTGACTTACCCCAGCTGAGGTCTAAGACATGCGAAATTGCCTATACAAGCTCAGCAAAGGCAAACCTTCCAGCTCACCCCCAGCCGACTGCAGCAGGTACATAACTGAGGCTACCCTGGGCCTACCACGCCCACAGTGACTCGATGTCTCCTTAGCTAAATAAATGTTTATTGTTTTAAGATGACACACACCCTCTTATAAGAAAAGCCTCAGAACAGAAAATATTTAAATTCTCTTCACTTCCAGGTTTTCTATGGTTTCCTCTTTCTCCTTACCTGAATGTGATGATTCATTCATTTAATCATCCATTTGTTCAGCAGATTTTTTTTTTTTTATAGTGTAAGGTACTTTGATAGGCTCTTTGGAGGCACATGGCACAGGCTTTAAGAAGACACAGGCCTGATTTACCTGTATCTTTTTATGCCCTGCACCATGGCAGGTTTGGGCAGAAAGGAAATAAATCTGGGCAAATAAGTCACTTACTACATTTGAATGCAGACAACATGGGATCGGTTTATGGCTGTGTGACCTTTGGATAGGCAACCTCTCTAAGTCTTGGCTTCCTCATTTCACAAACAGTAATACTATTCCCTGGCTCTCAGCATGATTGGGAGGGTCAAAGAGATTTGCAGAGTCCTGTGCCCACCACGGGTCAGAGTCACTTTCCACTTCCTGACTTTGATCATTTACATTTCAGGTTGGTGCAGAGCACCATCTTCATTATGTCAGCATCTTCCCAAGGAGGGCGAATGTTTCTGAATTGGGAGATACCTTTGCTTTCAACAGCTCCTCACATAAGGATCCGAGTAGGATATGCCCAGACAGGAATTTGGCATCTTCCCGGCAGCCTGAGAGATTGACTTTTGGGAGGCCGTGAAGGGAAGGTGTGATAGTTAAATTTATGTGTCAACTTGACTGGGCTAAGGGATGCCCAGATAGCTGGTAAACATTATTTCTGGGTGTGTCTGTGACAGAGTTTCCGTAAGAGATTGGCTTTTGAATTAGTAGACTGAGTAACGAAGATTGTTCTCGCCCACATGGGTGCGCACCATCCAATCTGTCGAGGGCCTGAATAGAACAAAAAGGTGCAGGAAGGGCAAATTTGCTCTCTTTGCTTGAGCTGAGACATCCCATCTGCTCCTGCCTTTGATGTCAGTACTCCTGGTTCTTGGGCCTTTGGACTCAGACCAGAACTTATACCATTGGCTCCCCTGTTTCTCAGGCCTTCAGGCTTGAACTGGAACTACACCACTGGCTTTCCTGGGTCTCTAGCTTGCAGATAGCAGATCATGGGACTTAGCTTCCATAATTGCATGAGCTAATCTCTCATAATAAATCTCCTTCTATATATATAGACGTATAGAAAGAGATTTCTTAGTTCTGTGTCTCTGGAGAACCCTGACTAATACAGAAGGGCATGCAGAGATCACTCCGCAAATCAAGACTGGTGTGAGCAGTGATCTCTCCATGGCCTCAGAGCTACAATCAAGTCAGGGTGACTCTTGTTTGGTTCTCGGCCTTGGCTGGGAGCCTGAACTGCAAAGAAGGCCTATGACCCAGGACTGGCATCCTGAGGTTTTGCCCAGGCAGCCTGCCCTGGAACCGTCCACACAGGGAGCCAGGGCCTGAAGACAGTCTGGGAACCAGGAATAAGCAGCAGTAGGTGAACAACAAGGTAAGGGTAAGGCATGAACACCCCCTATGTCATCTTTCTTCCTCCTTCAGAACCCCCTGACTTTGACCAGAATGTGCATGAAACAGAAAGAACACAGGGACCAAAGTTTGAGCTTTGGGGGATGAACCTACTCAGTGACCAGAATCTATGATGCACCCGCCTTGCCAAGGCTTCCTGGAAGCCTGAGTGACCTCAGACCCTGCATTCAGCCCTGAGCTTGGCAGCCCTGGCCCAGGGCCATAGAGAATGGGACCAGCCCAAAGGGCTGAGAGCTGCAGGCCTGGCTGTGGTGCCCTTTTAGGTCAGTTACCACACTGCCCCCCATCGGGGTATTCTGTGATAGAGGGATGGGGACGCCAGATTTTGAGGCGGCAGGAGTTCCTAGGGTATGGGGCAGCGGTGGTGTGAGCACATACCCTATTGGCTTTCATGGCCTTCAGGAAAACACCATTGTACAGAAACATCTCAGGCAGGACTAGCTTGACCTGAATTGAGACCTTATTTGAAAATCAAATCTTCTCCATGTCAGGCAGATGCTCGATAAATGTCTGTGGACCGATGCCTGAATCTCCGTGTGTAGCCGTGGGGGAGTACACATAGCTCTGAGCTGTCTGTGGTTGGGAACCCGAATGTCTGAAGTGTAATCACATGAGAGAGCTGGGGAGAAGGCAAGGATGACAGGACTAGAGGGTCTGATCTGTTACCTTATCAGCTCGAGAAGCCAAAGGGCTAAATCCAGAAATCACAGTCTGCATGTTTGGGCTGACAATGCTGTAACAAGGAGAGAAGGGAAGGAAGAGAGGAGACCAAGAGACACAGTGAGGGGATGGAGAGAAATAGAGATAGAGAGGTGAGGACAGAGACACAGGGATGAGATGAGGAGGCAGCAAGGGACAAAGGGAGATAGACGAGAGGGATAAAACCTGGAGTATTAGCCTGGCGTGTTCATGTATGCCTGTAATACCAGTGACTTGGGAGGCTGAGGCATGAGGATCACTGGAGCCCAGGGGTTTGAGGCTAGCCTGGGCAACATAGCAAGATCCTTTCTCTAAAAAAACAAAACAGCTGAAGTATCAGTGATTCTAAACTAGAAATGAGAAAAACACATTCAGAGACATCTTCAGACATGAATTCTCTGTGCTAGAATTTATCTTCCTATCTGTCTCTCCCATCAGGAGGTAAGTTTTGAAAGCAGGCAGTAGGTTTAAGTTATGTTCACATCCTCAGTGCTTAGCACAGTGCCTGAATGTAGCCACTCAATAGTAAGTTTTTTAAACAAGCCAGGTATGGTGACACACACTTATAGTCCCAGCTACTCGGGAGGCTGAGGCAGGAGGATTGCTTAAAGCTAGGAATTCGAGGCTGCAGTGCGCTATGGTTGGGTCTGTGAATAGCCACCGTACTTGCCTGGGCAAAGTGGCCAGACCCCATCTCTTAAAAAAAAAAAGTTTTTCAAACAAATAACATATTAAGAAAAGGCACAATTTTAAAAGAACGCTAAAGACACAGAAAATAGCAACTATGAGCTTAGACTTAGGAGTCATAGAGAGGTGCAATCAAACCCCAGTTCCATCATTTCCTAACTACAGGACTTTGAACAAGATCGATCCTCTCTAAGTTTACCATACAAAGTTATTGTGAGGATTAAATGTCTGCAAAACTCTTAGCAGGCTGCCTGCATAAGTTCCCATCAATGTTGCTACCATTATTAGTGTTGTCACAGTTGCTGCAGGCAAATAAGCAAGATAGGGACTGTGATAAATGGATTGCATAAACAGCCCCCAATTAATGGCTCCCTGCCCCGTAACTTCATAGTGCCTTTCCTTCTAAGGCTAAGTTTGGCTGTGTGACTTGCTTTGGCCAATGCGACAATGGTAAACCTGATGCAAGGAGAGGTGTGAAAGAGAGACTGCCCATTTATGACTTCTTTCCACTACAGGCTAGCCTGCCGGAAGGAATGGGGCGGACCTGTGGAAGAGGACCAAGGTGTCCCAGCTGAGGCCATCAAACACCAGTCATCCCCCAACCAACCCACCAACTACTACAGGTGTATGAGTGAGCCAGGGAAGACCAGCCAGGCCCAGCCCAGATACCCAGCCAACCTTGAGACTTAGGTGAAATAACAAATGGTTGCTGTTTTAAGCCACCAAGTTAGAGTGAGTTATTACACAGCAGTAGCTAGCTGGTGTGGGAGCCATGGTAGGTCTTGTCCTCTAATACTGAAGCAGCTGATAACAAACGGCAAAGGGCAGAGGCAGTCATGGTCTGCCAGGTTTTATTTGTAGAGTCTGGTGAACTTGAGCCAGAGAAAGCTGCAAAAAGTGGCCTGGAGAGCATGGCAGAGCCCTGCGGAAGGGCTGATAGAAGCAGGTCCCTCTGTCAGACCCTGAGGGAGCCCTTTAGGTGGAGGACAGAGGACACTTGAGGCAGGAGGTGGCCGGGGGCAAGTCCAGGCAGGCAGCAGCAGGGCTGCCGCTGGGAGAGCGGAGGCTCACCCTAACCTGGCCCCTGCAGGCCTCAGGCCCTGGGGTCATATATCCGCCCCATGAACACAGGGAACTCGTGCTGCTGGTCCCAGAGCAGGAAGAGGAACGGCTGTTGCACGTCAAAGACCCGCAAGGTGCGGGCCACGGAGATGGCGGAGGCTGCAGCCGCCTCCACCCCAGTCTCTGTCAGCTCCAGCACTGTCTCGTGCTGCATCGCAGAAACTGCAAGATCCGGGTCCTTCGTCAGCCCACACAGGTTAAGGTCATAAGAAAAGTCGAAGAATTCTAGGGCAAAACCAGAGAAAAACGGAAAGTCAGAGACCAGCACAAAACCCTTAGCTGATGGAGACCTTTGTCCTGAATTTTCTGAGTTTGTGCTGAGTCCCAATACTCTCTTCCTCCTCCTCCCTTGCCAGATTATGTCCTGTGTCTTCTGGTCTAGTGCGTAGGATCCTCTACTAGTGGGCCCAACTGCCACTCCCTCTCAAGAAGAGAGAATCCTTGTCCCCAACCCTAAAAAAAGCCTGAAAAATAATGTCATTGCTTCCTTGCTTACTAGGACCTTGGAAGCAAGGTAACATATCAGAGACAGATTATGTATTATTAAATGAGATTATATAGAAGGCTATTATGCTGTGAAATAATGAGAAATGAATATGTCAGTCTCTGTCCCAATTCCAGAGCTCCTAAAACGCTCGTAATTTCCTGAGCAATGGGGCTGCTAGGAGTATCTTTTGTTCTAATATTTGGTCTTTGATTCCTGTTCCTGACACAGAGCTCTAAAACACTTGTGATTTTCAGAGAGATGGGGTGCTGAGAGCATCTTTTGCTCTAATATTTGGTCTTTTACTCCAGTTCTTGACACAGAGCTCCTAAATCCCGTGGAATTTCCTGGGTGAGAGGAGCACCTTTTGTGCTAATGAGTTGACTTTTGCTGGCTCCTAGATGGGGGCTGGTCACCACAAAGACCAAGCCATGGTTCTACCTTGGAACTTTAAGCCCCAGCCCCCCATCCTCTGGAGAGGGGACAGGAGCTGGAGATTGAGTGAATAATCCATCGTGCTTACAAGATGAAGCCGCCATATAAGTCCCTAAAGTACAGGCTTTTGAGAGCTTCTGGGTTGGTCAACACATACACATGACAAGAGGGTGGCACATCCCCACTCCACAGGACAGAAGCTCCTGCACCCAGCTCCTTTCCAGACTTAGTCCTGTGTATCTCTTCATCTTGCTGTTCATCTGTATCCTTTATCAGATCCTTTATATAATAACCAGTAAATGTAAGTGTTTCCCGGAGTTTTGTCAGCCATTCTAGCAAACAGTCATACCCCAGGAGGGAGTTGTGGGAATCTCTGATTATAGTTGGTCAGAAGCACAGGTCAGAAGCACAGGTGACAACCTGGTCTTGTAACTGATTCTGAAGTGGGGGGCAGCCTTGTGGGACTGAGCTCTTAACCTGTGGGATCTGATGCTATCTTGCGGAGACAGTGTCAGAACTGAATTGAACTGTAGGACACCCAGTTGGTGTCCACGGAAAACTGGACAACTGCTCGGTGTGGAGAAAACACCCCACATATTCGGCGGCCAGAAGTGTTGAATGAAATATAGAGAAAAACAGTCTGTTTTTCCTCTACAGATGCTGTTATACTGGGAAATGAGGTCATGCGTTAGGTGGTCAAGTTCTCTAACAGGACATAAAGTGGCAAAGCTGGACGTGAGGTCGGTGGTTAGGAAATGGAGTCTCTGTTGCCTCTCCTCAACTCAGGAGCCTCCAGACCTTCAGATCCAGATAGCTTCTTGCATATTCCATGGGGTGGTTGACTGTTTCGAAACATCTCTGGGGAAGGACTATCTATAACCATAACCCACCTCGGTCACTTGTCCCACTGCCTACGTCACCGTGAACCACAGTGGAAACCGTCGAGAGAGCTGGAGACTTGGACTGGTATTTTGGTTTGCCTCTAACTAGCCTAAGGGTAAGTCACGGAAACTTTGGGTAAATCATATAAAATTTCCAAGTCTCAGTTTCCTCAATGATCCAATAGGATAATAGCACCTGTCCGTCTAACTCACAGGGTTAAGAACAACCTGAGATTATGGATGTAAAAGAATACTCTAGAGAATGCTGACCACATTTTAGGGGGCCCCCTCTCTTTTTTCTCCTCTGATGGCCTGAGAGTAACCCCATGCTGCTGGATCTCACCCAGTTTCTCCATGATTGACAGCATGTCCTGGCTGGTCTTCACTTTGATGCGGGGCATCATTAGGAGAGTGGGATGGAATTTGGACATCTCTAGCTTCTTCACGATGGCCCTGATGACAGTGGGGCTGAGAGCCTGCTCCACATCTTCAAGACGGTGTTTCCGGGTCTGGGGCACCAGGAGCACCAAGCTCAGGTTATGGGAGAGCTGCAGCTGCCCCACCTAGAGAATAAGAGATGAACCTTATCAGTCTTCCCACCCCAGCTGTCTCCCGGCCTCCATCCTTTGTGTCCCAAGGCTGTCCGGCAGTCTGCTGTGACAGTCTGTACTGCTACAACAAGCAGCAGCCAGACCTAGCCTCCCAGGCTTTGCCACGAAATGGGGACACCCAACTGGGTGAGCAGTGCTGGTCTGCCTCTGTGCTGGTGAGGGGCAGAGGAGGGAGCACGAGTTTCTGATTATGCCCTGACTCTACCACTGACTAGTTACGTAATATGGACAAGTGCTTTGATTTCTCTGAACCCTGTTCCCTCCCTCCCAAGCATGTTGCACAGACAGTATATAACATGCACGATGCACCGCCAGAGTTAACGAGTCAGTCCCTTTCAAGACTATGGATGGCTCTCCTCTACCTATGAGATTAAGTACAAGTTTCTTAGTGTGGCATTGAAGATTGTTCACAAGCTGATCTTAGCTACCCTTCCAGATTGCTGTTATTAACAGAAGGTCTTTCAACTGAAGGCCAGACAAAAGTATGTGAGAAGTGTAGGACCCACAAGTTGAATACAGGGGTTCTCAACTCAGGGTGAATTTGCCAGCGGACATTTGGTAACAATCTAGGGACATTTTGGTTGTCACAGCTGGGAGGCGGGTAGGGAGGATGTGCGCACAGTGCTACCGGCTCCTATTGAGTAGAAGCCAGGAGTAATGCTAAATCCTACAGCGCACAGGACAGCCCCCCACCATAAAGAATTACCTGACCCAAAATGTCAACAGTGCCAAGGCTTAGAAACCCTAATAGGATGTGAGACTATCATTAAATGGCATTATGGTTGGGGTTGAAAGATGAAGAAGAAGAATCTAGAAGAATGCAGAATTCAATTGGACAGTAAAGAACGTTAACTGAAAGCAATCCATTGTCGAAACCCAAAAAAATGGCCCAGAAGAAAGAGGCTGTAAACCAATATCAATGGAAGAGGGTGGACATGGGGTCCCTGTTGACATAGGCCTCAGAAACAAGGTACTTGTCTGGCAGCATGTGCCCTTCAAGTCTGTGTATGGACCTTGAATCTCTGACCATAAATTTACCATACTGTGGTCTTGAATTTTCAAGCCAGTAACCTCAGCATACCTGAGTTGGTAAGTCTAACTCCCTTACTAAGATAAATACTCTTAAGTCCCAGAAAAATTTAGAATTTAGTATGGGAATGACAAAGTAAACTAACTCCATAATATTAACGCCAAGTGTTAAGTTTAGGGTAATCCACGTGTTTGGTATTTAAAATAGTGTATGTAATTTTTAAGAGAATCTGACATGCTGGTTTTATGCTTTTAAGCAAAAAGTTAAAGGATAACTTAATTGTGAGAATGATATTAGAATGTTGGCTAGAAGCTGATTGACTCTTCAAATTTAATTTTTAGTTCACAAATGGGCTTTAGGTGCTAGGGTGATATGGCCAGAGTTACAATTTTGTCCTGTCAGGTATCTGACATGTTTTTTGGTTTTGGTTTAGTTTGGGGGGTTTTTTTAGAGACAGGGTCTTGCTCCGTCTCCCAGGCTGGAGTGTAGTAGTGCAATCATAGCTCACTGTAACCTTGAATCCCTGGGCTCAAGGGATCCTCCTGCCTCAGCCTTCCAAGTAGTTAGGACTACAGGCACACACCACCATGCCTGCCTAATTTTTTAATTTTTTTGTAGAGACGAGGTCCCACTTAGGTTGCCCAGTCAGGTCTCAAACTCCTGGCCACAAGTGATCCTCCCACCTTGGCCTCCCAAAGTGCTGGGATTACAGGCATGAGCCACCACACCTGGCCTTTATCATGTTTAAAAAGAAAATCAAGTATGTTAAATTTATAAAGGGAGCTTGAAATGCTTATGGGAATATTAACTATGTTTGTAAATAGGACAAACGATTTAAAGGAGTTTGATCTGTTCAATATGGCTTAATTAATTAAAGAACAAATGAAAGTTAGCTTAGTGTTTTTATATAAGAATTACTCTATTATAAATAATGTAGCAAGTTCAGCTTAAAATTAAAAGGACTAAGTAAAACTTTGATTTTACATTTATAATGTTAATACATTAAATTAAATATCTGTTTGAATCACAAGGAATTGTAAATAATGGTTTTTGTGTACAAAACTCTTCCTCCTTCTCTGGCATTAAAAAAAAACTATGTCGATACCTCCCCCATATATCCTGCGTCAGAGTGATGCCCTGAACGTGTCACATATATTCACTCTTCTGTGCCTTATACATGCTCTTCTGGTTCTGTTAAACGAGTCATGACTGGTCAGATACATTGGAAGGGATGGATGGATGGGTGGATAAAAGTGCATGAGTGGATAAATAAATGAGCAAAGCATGGTTAAAGTAACCTCCGTGAAGTCTTCTAGCCACTCACACCAGGTGAGCAGCTCCACTTGGCACCCTCTATTTCGTGCGTTCATTTATTCAGCAAACACTGAATGAGCACCTATTATACATGACGTTGTTCTGGGCGCTGCAGATGTAGAAGGAACAAGACAGGTTCCTTATCCTGAGAGACCATATCTCAGGGAGATAGACAATACTGTCATCAAATAAGCAAATAAATGGCAATTTCAGATGATGATGAATACCACGAATATAATAAAATAAGGCAACGGTACAAGGTGAGGAGGAAGTGACCTTAAGGGGGAGAAGGACTCTCCACCAAGGTAACCTTTGAGCTGACACCCACATGACCAGAAGGAACAAGCTATGTGAAGATCTGAGTCAAGAAGGATCCAGGCAGAGGAAAAAGCTAAGGAGAGCTCCCAGGGTGGAAACAAGCCTGGCACGTTCCAGGACAGTGGGTGTCTCCCCTTGTTTTCCATCTCACAGGTCTGTCTCTTGCTGTCCTAACAAAGCAGAACTATCGGGTCACTGGGCACAAAATAGTTTACTAATTAGAATACTCTGGGCTCCCTATTCTATGTGCCCTCCCTCTCTACTCATTCAAATTGTATTTGTTCAATTTCTCCTAAGGAATGTAAGCCATTTAACATGTGTGCAACTCATGCACTTATCACATGTATGCATATACACGGATATACCTGCACACATGTACACATGTATATGCATGCTGTACACAGGTACACACAAACACACAGGACTTGCTAAGCTGCCAGGGCCTCCTGGTGGGTTTACAAGAAAGAGAAACAGAAGCACAGAATAGGAACACGACTCACTTTTTGCCATTTGATGCAGTAGAGATGCATGAAGAAACTTTAGAACCCTGTCTTCCAGCCTGAAACACACAAGGCCTGCCTCGGCCAAGGCTGGAGAAAGGAGGAGGAGAAGAGAGACAGGGTGGAAATACAGATAGGAGGAGTAGAAACGATGAATGCATAAGAGTTTTTCCCAAAATGATGGGACCATAGCAGGAAAGAAATTAGGAGACTCAAGTGGGTCTGAAATAGGAGTGGGAAGTGCCAAGAACTTACCTTGGCCTTCAAAGTTGGGTCAATGAAATGGGCCACAGGGTACTTCTTGCTAGTCATCATGGGCACTTTTATAACAGAGTCACGGAAGTAAAAGGGCTCCACCCTGGTTTTATCGCGAGAAAATGCTGTCTTCCACTTGGCTGGAAGGGAGAAGGGGGAGAGGATTGCTCTAAAGCAGGTAGAGAAAGGACGAAGAGGAGTTAAAAGCCCTGTTAGCAAGGGGAGCACAGATATACTGGGATCTGGTAGTGGAACTCGGGGCTGGGTGGGCTTCGAAGCCAGGAGGGAAGGAAGAACCCAGAATGGGAAGACCACATAGTCAAGGGCCCCCTTACCACTCAGATAGATAGCATTGAGGAGCACAAGGCGGGTGTCAGAAGGCAGGCTGTCTAGCAGGTGCTTGATCCTGTGGTTGGTGTTCTCAGCCACCCAGGTGTTGATGAGCTCCAAGTTGGCATCACTGCTATTGCCCAGGACTCTGGGGCTGCTGCCATACAGGCTCTGAGAGGCATTCACAAAGGTGTCCCTTATGGCCAGGTCTGGGGGGTAGGTTGAGAGAGGGAGGCATGAGTTCCCTGAACAGCTCATCCCCTTCCACGAGCAAGCGCTGAGAGTGAGCACGCCTCCCATGGCTCTTTCTGCTCACTCTGCTGAACACGGCATGTCGGAGCAAGGGGCCAGTCCACTCCTCTTATAGATGTGGCACAGGAGGCCCAAAAAAGGCAAACCCCGAGCTAAGAGCCAGTTAACTAGTCCTAGGCTCTTGCTGCCTTTGCTTGCCACGTGGCCATGGGTTGGCAAGACAACTCTTCTGCGATATTTTAACTTCCATTTGCCTGTAGTGTCCCTCTTTCTTCCCTTAATTCATCAGGGAACAGACTCTGAAGCTTGTGACAAAACTTCCTGGTTTTTTTCTCTCCAAGGGACTTCAGTCCCCTAAGAAAATAGTATTTGAAAGAAAAATCTGTCCTGTACTAGATAGATTAAAGATACTTCCCCAGGCTTTGCTGATGCTTAGGTACAGCATGAGATCAAGAACCCTGGCACAACCCCAGGGTAGGCCTGAGAGGGGGACAAAGGCCCTAGTACATTGAATACAAGTCGTATTTTCCACCAGTCTAGTAAGGCAGAGGATAAAGCGGCCTTACGGCTTTATACGTAATAAGTAAATGCAACATTTCTTGAGCACCTCCAAGCTATATTTTCCCTATATCTAAAAAGAGAGTGTTTCTTAGATGATGGGACAATAGGTGATTTTTCTTGCTTTTTTCTT
>NW_012145190.1:2528069-2539157 GCF_000956105.1 Propithecus coquereli
GTTAGACTAGAACTGTGGTTTTTAAACCTTTTAAAGCAGCAGAACTGTGTTTTCAAATAAAGTCATATCTAAAGCCCACAATATGAAAAGGCCCTGGTTAAGGGAAGGTGAGCAGTGCGAGCCCAGCTGGCCGCTCTCCCTCTCGCAGGAAGTGGTGGCCCACTCGCTACCTCTCAGCCTCCCCAACACCCCAGTCCCACCGTGACTCCTGAAGCAGCTCTACAGAACCCTGGGGCTCTGAGGAACAAAGTTTGCAAACAACTGCATTAGATCATTTTGTAAATTTATTATCACTATTTATTGCCATTATTACCTAGGTGATGACATAGCACATGTCAACGATAACAAATTCACATAACACAAAAATACAAAGAACAGGAGTCCCAAGATTCCTTTGACCCCAAAATTAGCAAAATGGAATTTTATTTCTATTTTATGTACATAGTTCTCTAGCTCTCTAGCCCTATTTATTGATGCATAAGGATAGTTTTATTCTAGAAGGAGTCGACGAATGCAAATGACGTGCCTAAGGTCTCACCAGGAGAACAGTCCAGCCCTGGAGCGACCCTCACCTGCTCTGCACTCCATCCCTGATATTCTAGTTCCAACATTCCCCAGAGCTGGGTCCCCCCGCCCCCAGAACCCCCTCAGGACCCTTTTCTGCAGCTGCTGCTCCTCCCTGGACACTCACCTGGGCTGTGGAAGATCTGAGAGACTGAGGTGACGCCTTTGGACGTGAAGGCCTTCAGCGCCTGGTGGACACAGGCAAAGTCCTCCGGGTAGGAGAGGACGCTCTCCAGGTTTCTTCTGGTGACATTCCCAGCCCCTACAACAAAGGCAGAGGTGAAAGGCACTTGCAGGCAGAGTGAGAGACCCACCATTTGGGACTAGGGTTGAGGGACCAGGCTGGAACGGAAGGTGTTCCCGGCTATGCAGGGGTCAAAGACCTGAGGTGGAAGCCATTCTTCTGGAAGATAATACATATGTCAGAAAGGTAGGGGTGTGGGGATTGTGAATAATCACAGAGTTAGGCTTCTGCAGGGCTTTGAATACTCTCCTCCCCCTTTTCTCTACCTATTTAAATCCTACTCATCCTTCAAAGCCATGTCCACCCAATCACTGGCTGTTCCACATTCACTATTATTTAGTTGGTTTGGGTTTACAAAGATTCACCCTATAGGCAGGGACACTAGGTTACTATTTAGAGGAGAGATAAGAAAATCATAAAAGAGGATGGATGTTCCATACTCCTTCAGTTATTCATTCATTATTAAATATTTATTGTACATGTCTTCTGTGCAATAATAGCTAAAATCCATTGAGCACTTACTTGGTTCCAGGTCTCCTAAGTGCTTCTTCCATATTACTCATTGAATCTTCACTGTAACCCTTTACATAAGGGCAGTTACTATTCCTGTTATGCAGGTGAGGAAACCGAGGTTTAAGAGATGAAGCACTGCATTCATGTAAGGGCACAGAGCTAATATGTGGAGGATGGAGGCAGGATTTGAGCTGTATTTTGGGGGGCAATGAAGAAAGTAACTGAAATCAGTTAACTGGAATGTGCCCCCCAGGAGACATTTGGCAACACCTGGAGATAATTTGGTTGTCATAACTGGGGAGCAGGGTGCCACTGGCGTCTCGTGGGATATTGGGATTCTGGGACTCTAGAATAATGGTTCTGATATGCTCACTGTATTGTCTCCAGGAGCCTTCTTTGAATCCCCCTGGGGAATGACAGCACTCTCTCCACTGCTTGTAGTAATTTGTGCCATTCCTGGCGTAATCACCACATGGGACTAGACAGTAATCTCTCAAGACGACAGAGGGACTAACATTTTTTTGACCTCCTATCAAGTCAGGCACTAGGCTACCTACTTCTTAATCTTTAGAAGTAGATATCACCATCACCTCTTTACACATGAGGACTCAAGGCTCAGAGAGGTTAAGTGATCTGCCTAAGGTCACAGAGCTAGAAAGCGGCATTACGATGATCCACTCTAGGTCTATCTCTGGCGATTTCATCTCCCTTATCACCTTACCTTGCCTTGAACCATGGCTGGTGGCTGGGACCTTGTTTTTTACGTTCTTGTATAATCTACAGGGTTTTACAAACAAGCATACATTCGATCATCGTTAAATAGCGGAGTGCTAAAGAATGAGAAGATATGGCCGGGTGCGGTGGCTCACGCCTGTAATCCTAGCTCTCTGGGAGGCCGAGGCGGGCGGATTGTTTGAGCTCAGGAGTTCGAGACCAGCCTGAGCAAGAGCGAGACCCCGTCTCTACTAAAATTAGAAAGAAATTAATTGGACAACTAAAAATATACAGAAAAAATTAGCCGGACATGGTGGCGCATGCCTGTAGTCCCAGCTACTCGGGAGGCTGAGGCAGGAGGATCACTTGAGCCCAGGAGTCTGAGGTTGCTGTGAGCTAGGATGACGCCACGGCACTCCAGCTTGGGCAACACAGTGAGACTCTGTCTCAAAACAAAAAAAAAGAATGAGAAGGTATATATATGCCCCCAGTCTTCCCAAATATAGCCCATATTTACAGCTTCCTCACAGAGGCCTAGCATTGTAGAAACTGTCTGGGTTGGTGACACTCACAGGAGTGCCCAGCGTATGACATGGAGAGAATTCAATCAGGGTCTTACCAAGCAGGACGTGGGTGAGGAGGCTGGCAATGCTGAACGGGGAAAAGGCCATGTTGGTCTCAGCCTTCTTCACTGCTGAGAAGGCATGGTAGAGCTTCAGGGAGAAATCTATCAAAGCATCCCCCAGCACAGCTTCTGCTGAGTGACTCTCCAGATCAGAGCAGGGAGTGCCAGGCCCTGGGCAGAAGGGCTCAGGAGTGGGCTGGGTAGCAGGATCTGTCGGGGACTGGGTAGTTGGTTGGGTGGTGGGTTCTTCAGCGGTACTAGCTGTTACTTCGGTGGTTGCGTTGGTTGTTGAGTTGGTTGTTGAGTTTGTTGTTGGCAACAAGGTGAAAGATTCTTCGACGTGCTGAACGGTTGGAATCTCGGGGCTATCTCCCTCCACGATGTTCCCTTCGCTTTCCCCTTGCAGAGTCTTTGGATCCCTGGAGCTGGAGCTGGCAGTATTTGGATTTGAGGAGGCTCCATTCTGCGGTTCAAGAAACTGAGTTTCATTTTTCTTACTATGAGGCACAATCCCCTCAAACACTCAAAGCAGGAAGAGAAGGTGGGGATGTGGAAAACATGGTGCTATACCAGAGAGTTATTTCTGAAACAGCCTGGTGGGTAAGGAACCCGCCCTGGAGCCACCACCACTAATTCCTTCAGAGAGGGGGCGGTGCAGGGGTGGGGTAGAATGTAGCAGGAATGTTCCCCGCAGACCATGAGGGGTAATCAAGGACTCTGTTCTCGCTGATCAATTATTGCCATGTAGGAAACTGTTTTCCAAAAATTGAAGCTGAGTGTCAACTGTCATTTGTCTCTGTTCTTGCAATTTCTTATTAATATATGCCAGTCTTGACTCACTTGCCTGGCCGATACAGACATTTGAACTTTTGTGGCCCTTGCTTTAAGAGTGGATTTTCAAATTGTGGGTTGT
The DNA here is from genome assembly GCF_000956105.1 of Propithecus coquereli. Taxonomy (NCBI): domain Eukaryota; kingdom Metazoa; phylum Chordata; class Mammalia; order Primates; family Indriidae; genus Propithecus; species Propithecus coquereli. The sequence continues at coordinate 2,531,643 of NW_012145190.1, forward strand.
AATCCTTTAGTTGGTATAGGAAATAATCAGCATTCTGGCAGGAAGGAACAAAGGGAAGGAGGAAAGAAGGGAGGAAGAGAGGAAAGGAAGAGAGGGGAAGAGAAGGAGGGAGGGAGAGAGGGAGAGAGGGAGAGAGAAATGGTATAGACCAATAGCTCTGCCGCAATTTTGATTCCCAAGGGATATTTAGCAATGTCTGAAAGCATTTTTGGTTGTCATATGGGAGGAAGCAGGAAAACGCTACTGGAAGCCAGCGGGTAGAGGCTAGAGATACTGCAAAACATCCTACAATGCACAGGACAGCCCCTGAACAATGAATTATCCAGCCCAAATGTCAGTAGTTGCTCAGCAGAAAAACCATATATTATCCCTATTTCACAGATAGAGAAACTGATGCTGACACATATTAAGTGACTAGCCCAGGGTCTCACAGAAACAGGAGGAAAAGAATCACACCAAGTTCTCTCATTGTAAATTTCTTGCCTCATCATCTGCTGAGGCTCAAAGGGCACTGCGGATGCCAACTTCCACACACACAACACGCACACACATGCACACACATGTACACACACCCCAAAGTAAGCATTTACCTTTCTCCTGGGCTCCCCCACTTCCTGGGCTCATTTCCCCAGGCCACTGGGACCTCCCACTGCTGTTAACCCCCACCCAGGCCCACATATGTTTGCTACTCTTCCTCCCCGTTTCCACAGGCCCCAGCCTGGGACAGTCTGCGACAAGTCACAGCAGCCAGACCCCTACTCCGCACAACTGTCTTCTACAACCACCTCCTGCTTTGATATCACAAAATGCTCCCCATCTCCTTGCACTCTGTGATCCTCCTGCCAAGCCTGTTTGGTGGACAGGATGGGGTCTATTTATTCAACATTTTATAAGTCAGGACTGAGCAGGCAGGGAGAAGTGACTTGCTCAAGGCCATCCAGCTAGTGAGGGCATAGCCCGCCAAGGCTGCGTCTGTCGCTGTCCCCAGCTCTTTGCCCACTGATATCATGGGGGTGCCAGGATCACACTTGCTGATCCCAAGAGGAGCTCCCCTCATTCCCTGGAGCCTGAAGGGTTAATCCTCAGCCCCCCCATCCCACCCCCACCCCTGGCAAGGGCCACGTACCCCAGCCAACAGCAGCAGCAGCAGGAGGGTCAGCGGGGTCAGCCCCGAGGCCATCTGGGCGGCGATGTCAGCCGGACCTGCAGAGCCAGCCAGCATCAGAGCCAGCCAGCATCAGAGCCAGCCCCGAACCCAGAGCCCAGGGGGCCCCCACCCCAGGGCCCGCCCCCCTTCCGTCCCAGGCCCCAGCCCCTCTCTGTGAGTTCCCTCCCCCTCCCTCCCAGGATCACCCTCTCCCTAGCTCCTCCCTCTGTTTTGTTTTCCCCAAACCGCTTCCCATTCCCGGCACCAGCTGGCCCTTCCTCTCCCCCGGGCCGGGTCTCCGTCCATCTGTTCAATTGAGGGGTTTTGAGTGGAGGGGGGAGTCCTGCTTTAGCCAAACAATGAGGCCAGAGGTGGGGGATGGAGGGAGGTCCAGGGGGAGCTGGGCACAGCAGTCCTGGGGCAGGAGGGGGTAGGGGTGAGGAGCAGAAGGAGGCAGAAGTCTCCAGTGGAAGCCTGTGGAGACTGCAGAGATAAAAGGGGCAAGAAACCCGAGAAGGGAAGGACAGAGGTGAGAACACTCCCCTCCCCAGACCTCTTCACTCCATACTCCCCACCCCACCTCCCCACCCCCTGCCCAGCACCAAACCTGCTCCAAACTCCTGGTCACTGGCAGCTTCAGTGAAGACTGAGTGGAGAGTCCCGCGGGGTCAGGGAGGGGGGTTGGGGGGGTTAGTCTTAGCTATTGGCTGGCCCGGGACACTGCCCAGTTACAAATTAAGGATGATTGATCGCTGGTATGATTTCCCGTAAATCAGGGTGGGACGGACCACTTGGTCCGCTTTGTGGGCCAGGCCAGGAATTTAGTCTGAAGCCCCTTGTGGGCAGGGGGTGAAGTTGGGTGCAGTTCTCAGCTCTACACAGCCAAAGCTTCCTCCTCCATCTTCACGGGTCATGATAAAAACAGCATGTACACAAACTTTTCATGTGAGTTTAAAAGGAATGAGCTTTTTGGAAATTGCTCATCTCAGTTGATCTTTAAAGTAACCCTTTGGAACTAAGCCCCATTGTGCCTATTCGATAGTTAGGAAACTGAACCTTAGAGCAGTTAAAGGTCTGGTCCATGGTCACCCTCACTTGAAGAAGTGTCCTAACCGCCGCTCCCACCTCCCCTGTGCTCTGCGATGTTCTTCTGTTTTTGCTCTTAGAGACCCATAATCAGTGGTTCTGCCTTTGTATAACAGACAAGGCATCTGAGGCACCCAGCTCAGCAAGCATTCACCTTAATTAAAAAACTGAAAAATCGCAAAGCTGGGGTGTATGTGTTTGTGGCTAGGGCAACACGATAGACCTGGCTGGCTGTGTGACCCCAGCAGGTTGCTTTTCCCCTTGGCACCTAGCTGTCCTCTCAGAGTTGCCAGATAAAATACAGGAAGCCACGTTAAATTTGAATTTCAGATAAACAAACAAAAAACCTTTTCTTGTAAGTATATCCCGTGCAGTATTGGGACATACTTAATGCTAAAAACATTGTTTTTGTTGTGTATTTGAAATTCAGATTTAACTGGGCATTGTATGTTTCACTAGCTAAATCTGGCAACCCCACCTCCTCTGCAAATCAAGGTTGTCTCTGATGACCTAATCCAGCACTAATGTTCTGTGATCACTGCACTGCAGGCCTGGTCCTCTAGTTGTGTTTGGGACATTCAGGAAAGTTCACTGCTAGCACTAGAACCACTATTCTAAGGGGCAGAAAGAGGAGAACAGTTTTGTACCTCCTTGGGGGTCCTTGGAAAAGACCCAGAAAGAGTTTTCCCCAGCTTCGCATTTCATTTCCTGCAGCTGCTTAGGAACCTCCTAAACTGTGGGGAAATTATACAACATCAGAACCGTCGTTTGAACAGCTACACACAAAACACCACTTCTCCATCCCCAATGCTCAAGCTGGTGGCCTCCAAGGCACCAGGAGCTTGTGGATTCTGGGAAATGGGTCAGCCAGAGGAAAAGAAGGTGGTGGAAAGCAGTCTCATTCACCGAGTTCTTACCATGCGTTTACGTTCATCCTCTCATTAACTGCCATGGCACCTATGAAGTGGGTGTTAACATTTATCCCATCTTAAACGAGTAAAAAAAAAAAAATAAGGCTCAGAGAAATTAACTGATGCACTCAAGATCACACAGCTGGTAAATGACAGAACCAGGATGTGGACCAAGTCTGTTCAACACTGAAATTCTTTATTAACCCTTATACATTACTGACACACTCCAGGGGCTAACCTGAAACAGGCAGCAGAGGACGTATTCCGGGCCCCGCTGTAGAAGTCCGACGCTTTGTGGGCTGAAGTTGCAGAGTGGATAAGGCCCAGTGGAGAGGTTTTCCCAACCCGTTGGTTTACCTCCTCGAGCATTTTGGCTCTCTGGCCAAAGCCATCGCCGCACTCTGGACATGTAGAGGGTGTCTGCTTTGTGGAAACCCCCCTGCCTGATGAAGCTGACTTCATCGTGGTGTATGCAGAATTTGTCCCTTTGTGGGGATGGACTGAGATATTCAATCAGTATAGGGTTACAAATTCAGTCTTTCTCCCACTGGGGGCAGGTGTAGGGTTTCTCTGCTATGAGGACCTTTCCTTGTGGTGGGTGAGGAGGCATAAGCCCACAGAAACCCTCTTCTTTGCACGTGGCTTCTGTTCCCTGTGGGTTTCCTGGTGTTGGATGAGGTTCACATTCTCACTAAAGTTCTTTCTGTACTCAGAGCATTTTATCAGGTTTTTCTCCCAGGTGGGTCCTCATATACTGAAGGGTACAACTTGCTGTGGTTAAACTCTTTCTCACACTCTGTACAATTTTAGTTTCTCCTTTTAAGAAAAATTATCCAAAACTCAGAAATTGGGCAGGAGAATCTGGGTCACCTGATTCTCTGAACACAGAAAATCGTTTGAGTGACAATTTTCTCAGTTCTCTCTCAGATAGTACATAACTAGTACTGCTCTAGTTGCACAGGAGCAAAGTTGATGGATTACTCACGAACAACGCCTTGGGCATGTGGGCGCAATCCTCTCTTTGGAACCCTGGTTGAGAAATATCATTTTAGGGGAATAAAGTCTTCTTTGACTTTTTATTTACTATGGATCAGGGCCCAGAGTTTGTAATGTCAGCTGTTGACCTGCCAAAAATGGATAAGATACAAATAGTTTTTGTCTGGTGGAGATATGAGTGAAGTGGAAACATTTGGAAGAGATCATAATGATAACCCCAAAGGTAATGGTCTTATTGCCCTGTAGGGCAGTAGCCAGTTTTGTAGCTAACTTAGCTGTGTTATTCCAGCATTCTCTTTTTCACTGAGTACACACACACACACACACACACCAGTTTCTCCCATCATTCTTTTTTTTTTTTTTTTTTGAGACAGGGTCTCACCCTGCCTCCCTTGGCTGGAGTGCCGTGGCTATTCACAGGTTCAATCAGTCACAGCTCACTGCAACCTTCTGCCTCAACCTCTCGAGTGACTGAGAATACAGGTGCGTGTCACCTTGCCTGGCGCCAGGGTCATTTTTGAGGCTTGAGTAAGATGGATTTGAAAGTCACCAAAAAGGTGCTTGAAAATGGTAGCAGTTGTGATAGATCCTTGCTAATGGTTTTTTGGTGATGATGACTACTTTCCCATAATTCTCAGAAAAAGCCACCACTTTTGTTTCTCATGAAAGTGGTCATAAACTGATTGTCCAAGGGTGGAGTTTGCATGAAGAACAGAGTGGGTGAGTTTGTGTCTTGAGCCAAGTATGTTTGGAGGCCCACTTAGGCTTTTAGGTTCATTTTCTGATGAGATATATATATATCTAAATAAAATGCAAAAAGAATCTGTAACGGCCGCCTAGAGTCTTTGTGTTTCCATCATTAAAAAACAATTTATAACTAGATATAATTTATAAGGAAAACTACATAAGAATAAGTATACAATTTAACAAAATATCATAAAGCTAACATCCATATAACTATCACCTGGTTCAAGAAACGGACTATTATTGGCACTCCAGAAATACCCTATGTCCCCTCCTCTGTCACGACTCCATTCCTCTGCAGGAAACCATGATCCTAACGCTACTGAAATCACTTCCTTACTTTCCTTTATATATTTGCCACATGTTACCGTCCCTTTTGGAGTTTGTATCATAGTGTGTCTTCACTCATACCTATCTGGCTTCGCCCACTCAACATTCTGCTTTTAAGATTTATCCGTAGTGTTGCAGGTGCCTGTGATTTATCTTCATTGCTGTACAGCTTTCCATTATGTTAATATACCACAATTTTATCTCTTCTACGGCTGACGGACACAGGTTGTTTCCAGTTTCAAGCTCTTCTGTGCCATGCTGCTGTGAACATACCTGTGTGTGCAGCCTGTTTCTCTAGGGTTTGTGCCCAGGAGTATCATTGCTGAGTTAAAAAGATGTGAGCGGCTTCGACGTTTCTACCATTTGCCAAAGTGGCTTTACCAATTTACACTTCCACTACAGTTTATTATATCTTATTTATTTATTTTTTGAGACAGGGTCTCACTCTATCCCCCAGGTGGGAGTACAGTGGTGTCATCATAGCTCACTGCAACCTTGAATTCCTGGGCTCAAGTGATCCTCCTGCCTCGGCCTCCCGAGTAGCTGGGACTACAGGCATGCGCCACTACACTTGGCTGATTTTAACATTTTTTTTCGTAGAGACAGCTTCTGGCTATGTTGCCTGGGCTGGTCTCAAACTCCTGGCCTCAGCCAATCCTCCCACCTCCCTTCCCAATGTGATCCCAAAGGATCACAGGCGTGAGCCACAGCACCCGGCCTCGATGCAGTTTATAAAAGTGTATTGTGTGATATCTTGTGATCATTAATCTTATGCGTCAACTTGGCTGGGCCAAGGTGCCCTGATATATGGTCAAACATTATTCTGGATGTTTCTGTGAGGGTGAGATTAACATTTAAAGCAGTGGACTTTGAGTAACGCAGGTTGCCCTGCATAAAGTGGATGGGTCTTATCGAATTAGCGGAAGGCCTTACCAGAACAAAAACTGACCTCCCCATTTTGCCATCAGACTATGTTTGGACTCTTCCGGGAGTTTCCAGTCTGCGGGCCTACTCCATCCAATTCCGGACTCACCAAGCCTCCACAGTCACATGAGCCAATTCCTCAAAATAAATTTCTCTCTCTATATATATACACATCCTGTTGGTTCTGTTTCTCTGGAGAGCCCTGACTAATACAGAACTAAAATTAAGGCTCAATATCATACGTGGCCTTGATATCTGGTGAAACTGAGAAGGGCTTCGAATGGCCTAACTGGAAGTTCTCCCCACGCTGCTGCCTTGGATAAGGTCCCCAAGCCAAAACACCCTCCTTTTCAAGGGGACCAGGTGCAATTCCTGCTTAGCGATGAGTAGTGGGTTTCAGTTCCCTGCCAGCCTGCAGCATTATCCAAACAAGCCAATCACATCCTCCCCTGGGAACCAAGGGCGCCCCTTCCTCTTGATACTACAGAGCCTGCGTCCCACAGCCTCCTGCTGTTTGCTCTGTTTCCAAGTGCAACCCCCGTGTGGCCCAGCGTCGCATGTGATGTCCTCCCTCGTGACGAGAGTCTATGCGACCAATAAACTGCTATTGGTCTCATCTGTCCCGTGTCAGGTGTTGTGTGTTAGGCCATCCCCCTAACCACAGGGTGGGAATCCCTCCCGCGGCAACAGGGTGAATAGGAGGTGATTAACACAAAAGTTACTATTCGTCAAATTCTCACCAACTCCTGGTTTGCCATCATTTAAACTTTTAGCCAATCTATTGATATCTCATTGTGGTCTTGATTTTTATATCCTTGATTTACTAATGAGATTGGGCATTTTTGCACATATATTATCCATTTGGATTTTTTCTTTCGTCAAATACCTTGCAGCAGAAACTGATTAGCTGTCTATCAAAGCTGTTTCCTTCCTCTCCCCCCTCACAACTAGGCTACATTTCCCTGCTTCCCTTACCATCGTGCGATCCACGACTGAGATCTGGCTAATGGAAGGCTGGTGGAAGTGACACGAGAATTGCTAGGCCTGGCCTGGAGAAATCTACCACACATGAAACACGCTCCTTTTCCCCATCTGCTGGCTGGACGTCAGTGTCCAGGATGACTCTGGGGGCCACACATTGAGAACAGCTGAGTGTCTGTTAGCCAGGTGTCTGAATGGTTTCATGCAGCAGAGCCTCCCGTGACCAGAGACATCAGTTTCAGACATTACCTGAGTAAGAAATAAATTTCTACAACTTCTGTTGTCAAGGCACCGAGATTTGGGGGTTGGTTGTCATCACTGTTAGTCCCCCTTCAGTTGTTTGCCCATTTTTCTATAGGGCCTTTTTTGTCTGATTTAGTTCTTTCTGGTTACAAA
>NW_012145190.1:2539207-2540868 GCF_000956105.1 Propithecus coquereli
GCTGGTTTCGAACTCCTGAGCTCAAACAATCCGCCTGCCTCGGCCTCCCAGAGAGCTAGGATTACAGGCGTGAGCCACCACGCCCGGCCTTCTCCCATCATTCTTTGAATCAACTTTGTTATTCTGATGGCTGTTTCATGAATGTTCTCATCATGTAGTTGTGCAAGAATGATGTGTCTACCTTTTTGAGAATTACACGTTGGCACATCCTTTTGTGGGGCTATTGATGCTCTGTATGTAAAAGTGGACCACTGACTGAACTTGTCTTTTTTTCCTACAATGTAATAGTCCTCTCTGCGGAAGGGCACAGGTTTGGCAGCCATGGGTGAGGGGGAAGAGGGGGCTTTGCCCCACTGCCTTCTCACCAGCTCTGACTCACATGGGCTCTTTTCTGCTCAACTCTCCCAAGACAGAACCTTCCTGGGAACCTCACGAGAGAGTGCTCATTCACAGAATCCTGCTGCTAAAGACCTTCTCTTCATCTTCCCAAGGACATGGATGGGAATGAGAGACAAAGACTGGAATCGTATCCAAATAAGTGTTGAGACACAGACACCTGAGCCCCAGACTCACACCCCCTTTGAAGACCCTGGAAGGCCTAGGAATACAAAGCTTTTCAGAGTAACAGACATATTTGATGACTTCTCATAGATGTTCTAAATTGGTCCATGTAGCTATTTACCTAAGGACATTGTAAATTATTCTTTCAAAGTTATCACTACAATGTCAAACTGTAAAATTGCAAAATTTTACAAGCTTTGTAAAATTTTTCAAACAATTACTACATTAAAATTACCTCAGACACAACCGCTGTTAATAATCCCAAGTGTATGCTTCTAGATTCTCTTTTCTATTTGTAAAATCATATATACCTTACCCCCAACTCACACATAATTATTGTTCTTCCATAATGTATTTTCTTACTTAATAAATTGTCACAAACATTGTTCCATGTCATTGCAGGCCGCTCTGTCTCATTCTTTCTAACAGCTGCATAGTATTCCACTGTATGGATATATCACAAACTATTTCTTTGATCTCTCACTGAAAGGCATTTGGGTTGATTGCCAAACCAACCCCCCTAACTGCATGCTGGTTCCAGAAGTTTCCCTCTTGCTTGCCCACTTGTACTCTCTTTGCATGGCAGCTTACCTGTTTTCTCTGCCACCTTTATGTTTCTAACCTTTGTCTCTTGCTCTCTGTTGCTACCTCTTTGGATAGAAAACCAGCTGCGATTTGGTTCCCTTCAGATCGTGATCTCTTGTTTCCACCGGCTGCTTCCGCATCCATGCGCTGCCCTGGAGGGTAAAAGTGCCTGCCCCCCTTCCAGGAAAGCCCACTAACCTGATTCATCCTTCATTCATCAGTGCCTGACAGGGCAGAGAGCCACCACCCCAGCCCTGCCCAACTTGAACCTGAAGCCCCCATGGTCACTTATCCAGTTACAGACTTTTCTTTGCTTCAATCTCTACAGTGGAATTACCCTTCCCCTACAAACCACGGACATACCACATCATCCAAATATTTATCTGCCACAAATGGTAATTCCCCCGCCCCTCCCCCACCAGCATCATGTGTGATTAGATGCGGTGCAGATGGGGCAACGGGCATGTGCCTCGGAGTCACGCAGACTCCCACTTCTCTACTTATCAATTGCCCAA
>NW_012145190.1:2544953-2548456 GCF_000956105.1 Propithecus coquereli
TGTTGTTTTTGAGAGAGAGGTTCTCGCTCTATTGCCCAGGATGCAGTGCAGTGGTACGATCATAGCTCACTGCAGCCTTGAACTCCTGGACTCAAGTGATCCTCCTGCCTTAGCCTCCCATGTAGCTGGGATCTTAATTTTTTTTTATGTTATTACACACGATTTATATTTTAGTTTGATCTATATCGTTAAAAATCACTTTTGTGCTCAGTTTCCTCTTTCTTCTGTTTATGGCAACAAGGCCTAGTTTTATCACTGGCCTAGAAGTCTTAGATCTTATATTTTCTTTTCAGCTCTAGGGACATTGAATTTGGTTGGGTTTAGGTCTTCAATCTTGAGTCCTAATTTGACCCCTCTGTGTCCACCTCAGGTCAGCATATGAATATCAGAGGTGATAGAAGACCGATTAGCCTACCCAGAGGGAGGAGGGGCTGATCTATCCCTCCATCCAGCCCATGGGAAGACCTTTCAGCAGTATCTCCAGAATATATCCTGAATCCACTCACTTTTCTCCATCTCTGGGGCCATGATCCCAGTCTAGCCACAATCGTCTCCCACTTGGACCACTGAATAGCCTCCTAACTGGTTTCCATGCTTCCACTCTGCCCCTTCCAGACATCCTCCATTCCACAGCCAGAATTATAAAAAATATAAACTGGTTTTTCATGGGAGTCCATTCTGATGGGAAACCACTTCAAAGGCTTTCTCTTCACACTTATGATAAAATCTAAACTCTCTAGCTTGGCCTATCAGACTGGATCCAACCTGACCTCTCCCACCTCCTCTTGTATTATTCGACCCCTCTTATTCCATCTAGCACCTGGCCTTCTGGAAGTTTCTAGAATACACCTTACCTGTTCCCTGTGTTAGGATTGCTTGTTCACCAACTTCCTGCATGGCTGGTCCACCCTTCTGGTTGGGATCTTTAAATGCTCCTCCTCGAGAAGCGTCCTTCTGACCTCTCTCCTACCATAGTGTCCCTTTGGTTTTCCTCATCACACTTATCACATGGCGGACCATCATTTTGTTTGCTCTTTGTTTACTTGATGATTATTTGTCTTCCCCACTGGACTGTGAACCACACGAGAGCAGGACCCTGTTTGTCTTTTCACCGTTGTGTCCCTGGCACACGGTACTGTGCTCACCATCTAAAAGATATTTCATAAATGCTTGTTGAATACATGAGCACATCTTGCCTAAGCTAGGAGACAGACGTCCGAGGGCAGGGACCTCTGAGGAGGACCGGAACAAACTGTCGAGAATCTCAAGGGACTGTGCGTAATGATTAGTAATGACGCTTGTCTGGGAGAGGGGATGGGTGAATTAATTGAGAATCAACCCAGGACAAAAGTCCTTCGCCTAGTTAGGGGCAACCTGAGGGTCCCATCTGTTGGCCCCCTAATAATTCCATCTTTCTGATCCATCTCCATCCTTCATCTGAATAAGTGAAAGGAAGAAGAATACCAACAAACAGGAAGAGCGGGGTGTTAAAAGAAGCAGGCTGATTGCACACTGGTGCCACCTGCTAACTTCGGCTGTGGCGGGGGGCTACTGTGGGGCACTCATGGGGCTGTCCATTGTGGTTCAGGGTCAGAATTCTTGCCTGCCTTGTGGGAGGCTCGGATTCCATTTCTGGTCTGTGCAACTTCCTTTCAGCCCACCACCTGGCACACAGCAGAAACTCAATAGATATTTGTTGAATGATTGAATGAGCAAGGTCCTTTGATATTGGCTATCAAGGACACAGATTAAATTGTCCAACTGTGCCTTCTAGCAGTTGTTTTCTCCATACCGCCATTTCTACAGGCTCTTCTGGCAGCTGCTACCAGGAGGCTGGTGGTGCTTGTTACCTCCCCTAAGTAACTGATAAGAATAAGAGACACAAAGATGCTGCATGGAGGTGGGGGTGGAGAGGGGAGAGCAAGACACTCCCCCCAAATTCCAGAGAAACAGCTGCACCAGGAGAACATTAACATTTCAGGGCTAAGGCGTGTTCTGTCCTCCGCAGCCCCCTCCCCAATATGCTTCAGCCACGCTCGCATTATGACTTCTGCTCCTGGCTTATTCTCATTTTCCTACTAAAAACCCCACTTCATTAAGTAGATAGAAAATTTAAACATTAACGTTAGTTGCCTACATTTACATATGTGCTACAACAAAATAATCCTTTGGCAAAAAATTCTTTTTGAAAATTACACACAGTGCCCGACGGATGCTTTCTCTCCCAGCTAAATGTATTCTATCATCGTTTAACTTCGTCCCGGGTTTACTTGCTCAGCTCGGTGTCAGGTCAGGATTCAAACCCAGCTGAGTCTAAAATTTTTAGTCAGAAGCTTCCTAGGGCCTTTCTGGGGCCTGCTTCAGGCAACAGAACAGCTCAGACTAGTGGCAAAAGCTCCTAACTCACAGAACTCTTCCTCCCTCCGCAGTTTCAAAGACGCCACTTTCGTCTCCCACCGCCATCCTAATTTGCCGTCCAGATAGCTGACCTGGAAAGCAGACCCACTGGTGGATTCGGCTCTCCCGTCCGGCCTCTGCCCTTTCTCTTCCGCCTCCTAGACTCCATTAGGTTAAAATAGAAAAGTAGGCGACAACAAAAACCCTGGGGGGATGAGGTCCTGCTTTCTACCTCAGGATGTGTCCTCTGATCAGGATGTGGTTACCTGGGTGACAGCAGTGTCTTGAGGCCTTTGAAGAAGCCCCCTAGTCTGAATGCTAATTTACTCTTCTTCAAAGCTCCCTTGGTTTTTTGTTTTTTTTTTTTTTAAAACAAGGTGCGGCAGCCTGGATTTCAAGGGACTTCTTTTCTTGGCCTTTGTGATCAGTTTTAAAGCAATGTTCTGATGGGAACAAAACCCAGTTTCGAAGCAGTTTCCTCCTAGGGTCCTCTGGGAAGCCGACTCCCCAGGCCCCAGGGCTTGGCCAGAGCAGGCTGTGGGGTAACTTGGGAACTTCCCGCATCCCTGTGGACAGGGTCCAAGGCCTGTGGAGAGGGATCATCCCATTCTCGGTAGCAGTAGCGTGCTAGGGGAGCTGGGGTGCCTCATCGCAAAATGTCGTCAAGGATCCGGAAAGCTTGGGAATGTCCATCCAAGCTCCACAAAGTGTTAAATCCCCAGACCTCAGTCTCCTCTCATCTGTACAACGAAAGGCTTTCATTTTTGCCCCATCCTGACACCCCCTGTACTATTATCTACTTCCGTATTGTTTAATGAACTCATTTCATTTACTGGAAAACACTTGTATAAAAAGGGAACTCGACATGTCCTCTATAAATGGAAAATCGGTAGCACTCTCCACAAATAGAACGAACCGGGGCCAACCACCCACGGGGCCCTGAGTCCATGATACTTTTAGGGGTCAATGAAAATGCTTTAAATCTTAATTTCTTTTAAAATCAGAAGAAAAGAATAAATATCATAATAATGAATATACAATAATGAATCTAGCCGAGATTATGTTCTTATTTATACCAATGTAATTGTAAAATACAATTTTTAAAA
>NW_012145190.1:2549511-2560109 GCF_000956105.1 Propithecus coquereli
CCGGCCTATGGTTTTGAATGAATAGTTATTCCATTGAAATTTCTACTCAAATTTTATAGTATACAAATCTTAAAGTACAAAACTACTGAAAATAAGTCTCCTTCCCATCCCATCCCTAGACACTCGGCTTCCCTTTCCAAACTGATAAATCACTCTTATCCACTTTTTTTTTTTCGACAGTCTCACTCTCTTGCTGGGGCTAGAGTGCCATGGCATCAGCCTAGCTCACAGCAACCTCAAACTCCCGGGCTCAAGTGATCCTCCTGCCTCAGCCTCCCGGGTAGCTGGGACCACAGCCACGGTAGAGATGGGGGGTCTCGCTCTTGCTCAGGCTGGTCTTGAACTCCTGACCTCAAGGGATCCTCCTGCCTAGGCCTCCCAAGTGCTAGGATTATAGGCGAGAGCCATTGCACCCGACCCATTTCTTAAGCGTCCTTTCAGGTTAGTCCGTAATTGTTCAATGGTAAATTTCAGAAAAAGGTAAAATCATGACTCTCATACAGATATAATATGGACACATGTTAAAGATTTCATTCTATTCAGTAATCAATGAGAGAACCAGGCAGATGTTAAAATCAAAGAGATGTTAGAATCAAAAGAGAATCTGAAAACAGACACATTTATAGATCAAGAGTATTGAAATGAATACATAAATAAAAGCAAACCAGTTTTCCCATGGCGTGAGGGAAAGGAAGTCTATTAAGTCTGTATAATAATTCAGAGACAGTGAAAAGCAAACAACCTGAAAAAGTATTCTGTATGTAGACGAAATCTTTTTCCTCCCAAACAGATAACCACTGTATCAGGTATCCTTCCAGATTAATCTGTAACATGCAAACATGAAAGTATATACTGTAGTCCTTAAACAGACAGGCCTGCTGCCATACTCTACGGTGTTTGAAAAGTCTTTTTTTTCCCATTTATTAATATGTTTCTTGATTGTTTTTTAGATGGTCTCTAAGATCCCCTCCAGCTCTGTCATTGGGCCTCCTCCAACCTAGATAGAGCCATCAAAATAGAAGTTTCTGTCTGGGCGTGGTGGTGGACGCTTGTACTCCCAGCTACTCCGGATGCTGAGGCGGAAGGATCAGGATCACCTGAGGTAAGGAGTTCGAGGATGCAGTGTGCTACGATCACACTTATGAATAGCCACTGCACTCCAGCCTGGGCAGCACAGTGAGACCCTGTCTCTAAAAAAAAAAAAAAAAGTTTCTGCCTCATCCAAGGGTGGTAGATGACAACAATTCTCCCCCACGAATTACCAGGAAGTGCCTTGAGCAGGGACCAGTCACTGTCACACCTCCTAGGACAGGTACATATCTGCCTGCACAGGTCACAGCCATCATAGAGCATGACAAACCCTGACCCTGGAGAAGAAAGGAAAAGAGAGAATCAGAGATAGGAGGTTAACAAGTGCAAAGAGACTCCAGAGCAGGAGCTCCTCACAGGGCCTAACAGCTTAAAAAGCAGGGAAGCTGGCCAGGCTGGGAGAAACAGGAGGTGGTGGGGAGTGTGGCAAACAGGGGCACGCGTTCCTGGTCTGCCCCTGCTGGGCTCCAGCCAACCACTGCCATGAGGGCATGTGGGCTTCTTACTGCCAAGAGCCTTATTCTCCAAGAGAACCCAGAAGTACACATTTGAATGCAAAAATCTTTGGGTTTAAAAAAGAGAGAATCTTTCTTTTTTAGTTAAAATGGTATTCGTTCTTGAAGAGGCAGTTCGTTCACATTGTTCAAAAAACTAAAAGGAAATGGAGTTTATAGTGAAAAAGTCCACCCCCTGCCCCGCGCCCTAGTCACCAAGTTCCCCTCCCTGGAGACCATCACCATCTCCAGTGTCTTGATCCTTCCAGAGATGTTCTAAGTACAGGAAGCAAATGTTATTGTTCCTTTATTGACACAAATTATAACAAACTTTCCACAGTGTACTATGTTTTGCCTTTTTTTCTTAAAATTTATCTTAAAGAGCCTTCTCTATACATAAACAGATTCCTCATTCTTGTTCACAGGTATCTGGTACTTTTTTGTACAGATGTACTATTATTTTTTAACCAGATCCCTTTTGATAGACATAGAAATTGATTCCGAAGTCTTGCTGTAATAAATAAACCTGTATTTATGTTATCTCACACATCGATAAATATATCTATAGGATAAAATGCCTAGAAGCAGAACCGATGGATCAAAGGAATGCATATTGATGATTTTGATAAGTTACTTATAATTTGCTCATCGTAGAGATTGTACAAATTTACATTTCTACCAGCAATATCTGAGACTGCCTGTTTTCTAATGCTCTCCCAAACATGTGTATTATCAAACTTTTTAATTATTTTGTCAATCTGATAGGTAAACAGTAGTATCTTGGTGTGGTTTTCAAATGTATTTCTCCTATTATGAGCATAGTTGATGAACTTTTCACATGTTTAAGAACAATTTGTATGTCCTTTTTGTTGAATTATCTTTTCATATCCTCTGTTTTCAACTAGAGTTATTGATAGTTTTTATTCATTTTTAGGTGCTCTTTATATATTAAGGAAATAACCCTTGGCTTGGAATAAGTTTTTCCTAGTTTGGCACTTAGGTCTCTTGTTTTTAAAAACGTTGCATTGATGGGGTTCAGGACATGCTACATCAAAATATGACTGCAGGATATCAGAACACGTCACCACCCCAAAATATGCCTCTTTGGCATAAGGATTATTTTGAGTTGATTAAGAAACAGCAGACATAGGAGAGGCTCTGAAAACAGAATAGAAGTTGTCTTTTTGTAAAGGAAATCTCTATTTGTAAGTCTCTCTCTCTTTCTCTCTGTGTACCAGGAAGAGAAGGATGACTCTGAATCACTGGAAACTTTTACCAAGGGAAAAGACACTGACTTAAACCTGTGTAACAACCCTTATCCTTGTTTATGGCGCTTTTCCTGCCTGCTTCACCCTTCTTTCTTTGTTTCAGCAGACAATGGTATTTAAGCCACCTCTTGGAGATTGACTCATGTCCCTGGGTATCTCCCATGCAGACATGAGGTATACATGTTAATAAACTTGTAAGTTTTTCTCCTGTTAATCTGTCTTTTGTTATAGAGGTCTGTGCCAACCAAGAACTATGAAAGATAGAGAAAAAATTATTTTTTCTCCTCTACAGCATCATATTTAAAAACATATACAAGCCACACAAATCTTGCAAAATTAATCTTGTTTCTGAGCCATTAGTTTGCCACCTGTACTTACTAACCTAAGAAAATGGATGGGAAACCCAAGGTAGGGAGCTTATAAATTGCATTGACCAGAGTCATGCAGCTATAAGCATGGACCTCACTATGTCCCGGTTCAGGACAAGGGGACACTTCCTAAATACTAGCTGTGCCTGATGGCAATCTAGGCATCAGCTCTCTGATAGGGCTCTTTCCCAGGCTTGCAGACAGCCACCTTCTTTCTATGTCCTCACATAGCCTTTCCTCAGGTGCTCGTGGAGGCCATGGTGGGTGTCTCTTCTCATACAGGCACTAATCCTATCAGATCCGGTGCAACCCCTTTGTTCCCACCAAAAGGCCCAATTCAGAAGAATTCATGGACGAGGCTGAGGTTCAGCCAACTGACGGAAACATGCAAAGATGTAACCAGACCAGGCCTAGGGAGACCTGGGTTCTAATCCATGACCTGGGCAAGCCTTTCCCCTGTCTGGGCCCCTGGTTTCTCTTCCCCACAGAGGGATGTAGAGGGAGGTAGGGTGGTTAAATGGTTAGACAACACTAGAAGATCTCAAAACTCCCTTCCAGCTCTGGGATTAAGAGAACCTGGGGCCAATTCGAACATCCCAGGACAGCCCAATTTTAGAGGCCGTTCTTTGTTAAGGAAGATAACTTACATGTGCACATCACTTTTCAGGAATCAAAGTCTTCCAAGCAAAATTGCGTGAAGCAGACAGGGCAGAGATTCTCACCCCCTTTTTTTTTTTTGAGCCAAAGTCTATGTTGCCCAGGCTGGTCTCACACTCCCGGGCTCAAGTGATCCTCCCACCTCAGCCTCCCAAATAGTTGGAACTACAGGCTCGCACCACAGAGCTGGCCCAGATAGACGGGGCGATTAAAAAGCCCAAAGTCAGTAGGTCTGGGTTTATGTTCCAGTTTAGAGACTGAACAGCTATGTGACCTTGGGCCACTAAGTCACCTAGCCTCGGTTTCTTTGCCTATAAAATGGAGACAACAAAAGCACATATTTTATGAAGTCAGAGAGAAAATTAAGCTTATTGAATGGATCAATTATAATAATGCATATCAGGCACTTAGTACAAGCCTATGTTATGAATATCTGTGTCCCCCAAAATTCATATGTTGAAGCCCTAATCCCCAGTTTGGTTGTATTTGGAGATGGGGCCTCTAAGGAAGTGATTAAGATTAAATGAGAAAAAAACGATTAAATGAGGTCATGAGGGTGGGGCCCTGATCCCATGGGATTAGTGTCTGCATGAGAAGAGACACCAGAGAGCTCACTCTCTCTTCCCCTGCACCACCTCAGCAAGCATCTGAGGAAAGGTCATATGAGGACATAGCAAGAAGGTGGCCTGGCTGTCTGCAAGGCGGAAAGAGAGCCCTCATCAGAAACCAAATCAACCAGGATCGTGACCTTGGACTTCCAGTCTCCAGAACTGTGAGAAAATAAATTCCTGTTATCTAAGCCACTCAGCCTGTGGTATTTTGTTACGGCAGCCTGAGCAGACTCATACATCCTGGCACACCCAATACACATTAGTTATTGTTGTTATCTGTTGTTACCGTTACTTCTCTTGTCCAAAGTCCCATGACAAGCATCTAAGCCAGTGGCTGAGCCACGTTGAGGAAACAGGTCTCTTCTTTTTTTTTTTTTTTGAGACAGAGTCTCACTCTGTTGCCCGGAGTAGAGTGCCGTGGCGTCAGCCTAGCTCACAGCAACCTCAAACTCCTGGGCTCAAGCAATCCTTCTGCCTCAGCCTCCCAAGTAGTTGGGACTACAGGCATGCACCACCATGCCCAGCTAATTTTTTCTATATAGATTTTTAGTTGTCCAACTAATTTCTTTCTATTTTTAGTAGAGACAGGGTCTCGCTCTTGCTCAGGCTGGTCTCGAACTCCTGACCTTGAGCGATCCACCCACCTCAGCCTCCCAGCATGTTAGGATTACAGGCATGAGCCACCGCGCCCAGCCGGAAACAGGTCTCTTGACTCACCAGGTCATCTTCCTGTTCTTGCGGCAGGAATACCCTAGCTCCTCTCTGGGACTCCCTGTCTCCATGGCTGCCTCTACGCCATTCTCTCTGCCTCAACCACAGGCCAGGGCTGATGGTGCAGCCCATGAGGAGGTGTGTATGTGTATGCGCATGCATGTGTGACTAACCCAGGGGAAGGGAGTGTGGGGGGTGTGCAGGAGGAGGTCCCTTCCTCAGTTACAAGTAGGAAATTCTCTTCTGCCTCAGTTCCCCAAGAACTTTTCTCTAAGCTGTAGGGAGATGGGAGGGCTGGGATAGTTCTGAGATTAACCCTCCCTACCCAAAAAAAGAACAAAGCCAAGGAAGGGGCCCGAAAAAAAATCAACTGCTTCCTCCTAACCCAAATTCTCCCCTCAAACACACACTGAAGGTTCTTGGAGACTTCTGAATAACCTGAATCTCTCGCCCAGAACTCTAGAGGCATTACAAATAGGTAAAGTACTTCAGCACCTATGAGGTGCCCCTCACATACACAGTCTCATTTTATCCTCACAAGAAGCTGGCAGGCCTTACAGTTGGCAGGGCTAAGTCTTGAAGGGACAAGCCTAGAGGTCTTTCTCCTACAGCCTTTTGTCATCTACACAGATGTATGTGTCTTCCCCTCAATGGTGAAGACGCAGTTGGCCTAAGCCCCGCCTGTGTCCCGCAGAGTGCTCGTCACAGGGCCTTGTGCAAGTAGGTGCTCAACAAATGCTGTAGATGGATGAATAAACGCCAGTGACTGGATCAGAGAGAAGTAAAACAGGGTCTCCTATCCAGGAAGATAGAGTTGTCATTGCTCTAAGGGAGCAGGCTCAGGCATCTCTTCCTCCAACCCGGTACATGAACTCTTGGGCAGGCCCCCACCATCATTTTAATATTTATTATTATGTTATCATTATTACAACCATCACCAATTGTCTACTGTTCTAAGTTAAGTTCTTTACAAATATCAACTCATTGTTCCTCACATCCACTACGATTAGCCCCATTTTACAGATGAGGAAATGGAGGCACAGACAGGTCAAGTGACTTGCCCAGTGTTACACAGCCAAGAACAGTGGAGCTGGAATTCCAACCTGTTCATAACTTGCACATATAATTTTCAAAGTTCCTCTGCTTCTGTGAGCTTAGCCTCACAGCAGTCCTGGGAAGCAGACAGGTGTTTCCACCACCCACCCAAGGTCATGCTGCACGTGGGGACAGATGTGGAACTAGAACCTGGGTCTCCTTGGGGCTCATTCTGACCTGTGTTGTGTAAGTACATGAAGCTAATACATGTGGGCCTCCAAACTGTGTATGTGTGTGTGTGTGGGGTACCCAGGACGGGGAGGCTGGGGCTAAATCCATGACTTTGACTTCAGAGATGCTTCCTTTCTGCAAGAGAAGGGAAGGAGGACCAAGGAGCATGGACAGAGGCTTTTGCTCCGCATTCAGTTTCCACATACACTGCCACCCTGCCTTTGCTGCTGCTGCTCCCTCTTCTTGGAACACCATCATCCCACGCTCTTACTCTAGCCAACTCATCATGCTTCATAATACACTTGGATTCTTCTCTCTTCCGGGAAACCTCTGCCGCTCTCTGAAGCTGGATCAAGTGACCCTCCTCCATGCTCCCATAGTATCAGGTGATTCTCTGATCATTACCATTAAAAATGCAGGGGCTGCCCAGGCACGGTGGCTCACGCCTGTAATCCCAGCACAGGAGGGAGGATCACTTGAGCACAGGAGTTCGAGACCAGCCTGGCCATGTAGCTCTGGGTTGGGGTCTCTGCCTCTGCACGGAGAGGTGGAGACTCCTAGCCGTGTATGGGGGCACATACTAGGGCCACAGTTTGTAATGGGCAGGGAGTAAAATAAGGGAGGCTGAGCAGCCTCTCTTTGAAGGAGGCTCTTGAAGTCCATGCTGGGACTTCCCCCAGCCAACTGGTTCCCAAATGGGCATATAGTGGGCACTTGCTAAATATTAATATTAAGCCTAGTAAAGGACTAGGATGATAGTCGCCCGAACCCCAAAGCGAAAGAGAATCGGTCTAAAGCACCCCCTTGCGGTGCTCTGCACCAAGCAACGTGGGAGAACGTCGTTGCAGGTCTGCCACCGAATGCTGGACAGCACAAAGGACCCCACACTGCCCAAGGCAGCGGTCCTTGGAGGGCATGTGGTCTACGCCGTCCCCCACCCATTTTTAGAGGTGGGGCCCTGGGCTGACGGAGGGAACCCAGGGGGCTCCGGGAATGCGCTAGGGGAAGGGTCAGGGCCGCGGTCTGACGGAGGGGCCGCCGAGCCAGCCGTCGCGGAGCTGCGTTTGCACAGCAAGCATCCCTTACTCGGGGCGAGTGTGCATTTAGGGTAGGGCGGAGGGGGCTGACAGAGATCGGGACTCTCCCGCGCGGCCGCCCACGGCGGAGCGAGGACTGGAACCCGGATGGGCGGACCCCGGCACCGCCCCCTGCGCGCTCGCAGCCTGGTGTACGGCGCCCCCCAGCGGGCCGCAGGGACCAGGCGACGCCGCGCGCTCCAGGGCCCGCCCCGGTCTTCCGACAAAGAGCGCGAGTTCCCAGGACTGAGCCCCCACGCCGGGGCTCTGGCCGGAGCCCAGCAAGTCCTCTCCCCGGCGGCCTTCTAGTCTCAGCCGAGCGGTGGGGAGAAGGTCTATCCAACGATCGCGCCGGTGGCGCGGGGCGTGGGCTGGGCCTCCGGACGTAGGGTCCCCGGGGCGGGGCTCACCGTGTCCGCGTGTCGTGCACTGTCCAGCTGGATTCCGTCAGTGCCACACACTCGATCCCGAGATGACGGCAAGCAAGCGAGTGGCGAAGGTAACCGCGTGTGGGGTGCGCCCTTTCTCGTGCCGCCTTGCCTGTCCCCTCCTCCCTTCATCTCCTCCGCGGTTCTCCGAGCGCATTAATTTATTTTTCTGGGCACCAGGGCTGGCTGAATCCCTGTCATCCTCGCCCCCTAGCCGGAGGAGGAGTGGGTCTGCGAGAGGGGCAAGAGCTGGAGTTCTGGGGCCGGAGATGTCGCTAGCTCCGTGAGCTGTGCTGGGGGTGAAGATGAGCCGGCTCCCCCAGACTGGTTTCAGTTTCATTTCTTCTGCGGAAACTTATGATAACAATTGAGCACATCTCAAGTGCAGGAAGGGTTCCTTGGCGTCTTGGTGCCAGGCGTTCTGCTGCTGGTGGTGGGTGGGTGGGTTATGGAAAGAGATAACCAGGGCAAGGTCCTCGCCTTGGAATAACCCGTGGCCTATCCCATAATTTGACGCTTACATCGCCGGAGTCCTGAGAAGCAGGGGATACTGATTAGAATTTGGGGGCAAAATTGCCTGGGTATTCTCTGGAGGAAAAGATGCTGAGGTTGACCTGGAAGACCTCCTGGAGTAGGTGGCTTGTATTCATTGGTTCAATAAATGTTGAATGTCTACATGGGCTGGCCCTGTTCTAGGAAGTAGGGGAGACAGAGATGAACAAAAATCCTGTCCTCTTTGAGCCTTCATTCCTATTAGGGGCACAATTTGAAATAAGGTCTGGAAGGATGGGGAGGGGCAATTTCCCCCAGGAGGTGGGAAAACGGGGGGTGTAGCAGGAGATGGAGATAGATGGGGAGGAAGAGAAATCCTTGCGAGGTGGTACTGGCACCCCCCCAGGCTTTGTGTCTCTCAGAAGGGTGCCTCCGATCTTCAGAGAAAGGGTTGCCCCTTCAATCTGCAAAGAGGAAGGGCAGACTCGAGGGGTGAAGGGGGTGCCTGCTACTCTCAGCCTCTGAGAAGAAAATGGTCTCAGACTGGGGCACCCAGAGCAGGCTTGGCCCAGAAATGAAATCTGCAGATTGGCAAAGACAAGTGGCAGAGGGTCTTTCCAGCCAAGTGGGAAAGAGGGGAGCCGGTATTTATTTTTCTGGCTCCATTAAATGCCAGGCAGTTTTCATCAGTTATTTTTCATCTAATTCTCACAGCAACTCTATGAGATAAATGATATACCCCCATTTTACAGATAAGGAAATTGAGGCTGAAAGAAGATAACTTGATTGTTTGAAGTCATTCAGTGGGAGTGATGGAGCTGAACTTTGAGCCCAGGCTCATGGGACTCTAGCCTGTAGGCTCCTTTAATGGTCTCTCTCCTTTCATTTTCTGTTCCTCTAAGTCAGGTAATTTCCTAACAGGCCTTAGGAAAGAGCTGTATGTCCTGGCTTGGGTTTCAACTTCCTCAGGTTTTGGGAAAGTTTTGGCAGAACTCAGCTATAACAGATAAAGTCCAAGTGTTCCTAGTTATAGTAAAGTCAGGAAAATGTCTATTCCAGATCTTCTTTGTTCTTCCTTGGGCTTCATTCTTGTCAAAGAGTCACAGATAATCCTGAAATCAGGACTTCCAATAGCAGATGCTTCTAGTTTGGGGTAAAGTTAATTGAGGGGCCATAGACTCTGGGCAGAAGGCACCAGAAGGAATTTGTTGGCTGTCAGAAATGGAATATAAGCTGAGAGACAGGAGGAGGCAAAGAGGTATGCTTATATGTTGGGTAGGGGCAGAGAAAGTTCAGATGGTCCACAGTGCTGAAGGGCCCCTCCCTAACTGTGGACTGGGTTTGGCCTCTCTTTACACAAGGGTTTCTCAACCTTGTCACTATCGACATTTTGGGACAGATAATTTTTTGTAGGATGTTTATCAGT
Source organism: Propithecus coquereli (assembly GCF_000956105.1). NCBI lineage: Eukaryota > Metazoa > Chordata > Mammalia > Primates > Indriidae > Propithecus > Propithecus coquereli. Next base: position 2,559,398 of record NW_012145190.1, read on the forward strand.
ATCTCTGGCCTCTACTCACTAGATGCCAGTAGCACTCCCCGATTTGTGACAATGAAAAATGTTTCTAGGCCGGGCGCGGTGGCTCACGCCTGTAATCCTAGCTCTCTGGGAGGCCGAGGCGGGCGGATTGTTTGAGCTCAGGAGTTCGAGACCAGCCTGAGCAAGAGCGAGACCCTGTCTCTACTAAAATTAGAAAGAAATTAATTGGACAACTAAAAATATATGGCTCTTGAAGTCCATGCTGGGACTTCCCCCAGCCAACTGGTTCCCAAATGGGCATATAGTGGGCACTTGCTAAATATTAATATTAAGCCTAGTAAAGGACTAGGATGATGGTCGCCCGAACCCCAAAGCGAAAGACAATCGGTCTAAAGCACCCCCTTGCGGTGCTCTGCACCAAGCACCCTGGGAGAACGTTGCAGGTCTGCCACCGAATGCTGGACAGCACAAAGGACCCCACACTGCCCAAGGCAGCGGTCCTTGGAGGGCATGTGGTCTACGCCGTCCCCCACCCATTTTTAGAGGTGGGGCCCTGGGCTGACGGAGGGAACCCAGGGGGCTCCGGGAATGCGCTAGGGGAAGGGTCAGGGCCGCGGTCTGACGGAGGGGCCGCCGAGCCAGCCGTCGCGGAGCTGCGTTTGCACAGCAAGCATCCCTTACTCGGGGCGAGTGTGCATTTAGGGTAGGGCGGAGGGGGCTGACAGAGATCGGG
>NW_012145190.1:2560159-2564845 GCF_000956105.1 Propithecus coquereli
GTTGCTGTGAGCTAGGATGACGCCACGGCACTGTAGCCCGGGCAACACAGTGAGACTCTGTCTCAAAAAAAAAAAGTTTCTAGACAATGCCAAATGTCTCCTGGTGGGTAAAGTTTTCCCCAGTTGAGAACCACTGGCTTACACCCATTGACTGTTCCAGAGGAACGTGATCTGCCCTTGAATGTCTTTTTATCTACCTCCCACAAAAAAGGTCTGTAGTCCTTCAAGATGGACCCCAGAAGGGCAGCAGGTTTCCTTGGTCACACACATTTGAGAAGTACCGCATGCTGTGGGCTCGCATCTTGAGGCAGCACCATACACCATAGCATATTAGAGGCTCTGGGAAGTCCTACAGTGAAGAAACCTCTTTAGCCTGGTTTTCCCAAACATACTTGACCATGGAACTCTTTTCCTGTAATAACTATTAACTTTGCATAGGACGCACTGTACACATTTGCCCTAACTAGGCCCCCTGCCTTGGTGTCTCTTGCCTTCTCTGCATGGTAGACTCCTATTCATTCTGCATGGCCCAGCTCACAGTGTACACCTTCTGTGAAGCCTCACTTCTCCCTTCTGGTCTCCTTCCCTGCTCTGTATCCACACACATTCATGCAATCACCTTCACGTTTTCTGTGTTACTCCAGTGAAGTTCTTGAGGGCTGGGCCCTGTCCTCGCCAAGTGTCACTAGAGGATGCTCGGTAAATGGCTGTTGGGAGAATTCACTGATGTCCAGGTGAATGGGCCACGTTTCTAGGAAGGGGAGTCACTCTTGTCCCCTTGTTTCTTTGCTTGGTGTGCAGAGTTCTTCTGTACTATGGTCTACCTGAGTAATTTCCCTTCTCCAGCCCTGGTCTGGTAGAGTTTGAAGGGGTAGGGTGATGTCTTTGCTGTGGACTCTCAGTCAATGCCTAAGGAAGGAAGGGAGGAAGGAAGAAAGGGAGGTAATTAGGACCTAGTGACTTTCTAGGAGGAAGGCAAGAGGACAGAGGTTAAGTATTTTGCTTTCAGGAGAAAGAAGGTTCCTAATAGAGTTTGCTCCCAACTTTTAACATCTGGAAGAAAAGCTCTTCCCTACATCTAGTACCTACAGAGTTGTGGTATGACCAAAATTGGATAATTTACTTAAAGCACCTAGCACCGTGCCAGGTTTATACTAAGTGCTCATTAAACGAGGGCCTTGACTTTGCCAGCTGCTGGCCCTGGGATGTCCTGTTTTAGACCTGGGACAGTTTGTGACTGGTGCAAGGGGGCTGATGTAGGGAGGACTCGGCCAACTGCCACTTGCTGTGCCCTCTGCAGGAGCTGGAAGATCTTCAGAAGAAGCCTCCCCAGTACCTGCGGAACCTGTTCAGCGATGACGCCAATGTCCTGGTGTGGCATGCTCTCCTCCTGCCCGTGAGTTTCCTCTGTGGGGATTATGGCTTTGGATTGGGGATGACTTAGGCCAGGGGCATGGGTAGGGAAGGTTAGGACTAGGCAAGAATTTTTCCTGCCTTTAGGATCCTTTTATTGAAGGTTATCATTGGTGGAAGGGGTCTCTCTCTGGATTGATTGCTTCGGAGGTCCAGGCAGACTGATGAAGATGCTAAAAGATTTAGTAGTAGACCCCTTCCTCAAACCAGTAGCCACTAAGCCCACCATAGAGGCTTCAGCAGACAAACAGCATCAAAGACAAGAAGAAATAAAGATCTCTTGGATCTTTGTCACGGCTAGGGGTAAACTTCCAGTTTCGCACAGTTAGTAGAATTTGCTTCCCTAAACCTAAAATGTATTTTGTTTTCTTTTAAAGATCTTATTTCAGAAAATTACTGTTACATATGACAACACAGTTAGCTCATCTCTGTTGTTCTCATTTTTCTCCATTTGTTGTTTGATATCATCTTGATAAAATCTCCCTTTGAAAGCAATATTCCAAAGAACCTATCAAAATGCAGGTTCTCTCCTTTGTCATACAATTATTAGTGACTAAAGATGCCTTCTTGGAGAAATTCATTTATTGAATTTCATATATTCAACTTTTGGTTACTTGGAAATAAAAATTAAGACATTTGAGCTTTTTGTTAGTCAAAGCTCTGGAATATCAAGAGAGCAATTCATCTTATTATTTAGGATTTGGACACCTACTGACAGTGCAGTGGCCTCGGTCGTGTCACCTTCTCTTCCACCTGACCCGTAGTCCAGAAAAATGGAGAAAGGCTTGAGTCAGGTCAGCACTGGGGACTCTGTCCAGTTCCTTGGGCTGCTGTGTTAAAGCAATCCACTTACCTGGCTTGCAGTGAGGATATCTGTTCTGGGCTCAGGTACCAGGGGAAGAAGATGCTAGAAGGAGCTACAGGGACTGATTAGATCTCCAGTGAGACCAGCTTTGAGATGATGAAGTGGCAGGAGGAGCAGGGCAGAAGGGAGAAGAAGGTGAGTGGTAGGAAAACCTAGGAAAGATCACATTGGGGAGAATACTATGAAATCAGGGGATCTCAATGGTTGGCAAGAGCAGGATGGCTAGGTGTGCCCCCAGAATGGCCCAGCCATACAGGGATCCTGAGGAAGCACACTAGCTGGGAAGAATCCCAGGGCTGGAGGACCAAAGCTTGGTGCAGAATAACTAGCTAAGGGTGCCTGAAGGTGCCTGGCGAAGCCATAAAGGAGGGGATGGTTTGGCCAGCAGGAGAAGGAGAATGGAGAAAAGTCTTTGGGGTGAGCAGACACATTGTTCCTCAAAGGCTCGGTCTCAATTCACCGAGGTGGCCCCACTTGTCACATCTGGGTCATGGAAGGTTTCAGCTGGACGAGCCTTTTGGAGCTCATAGTAAGAGTTCCCATTCCTTGAGTCTCCTATGGACTGAGCGCTGTTTTGAGTACATGACATATGAGATCATATTGAATCCTTTCAACCAGCCGATGAAACCATAAAACCTTCCTTTTATGGTTGAGGAGAAGGAAACCAAGGAGGTTAAGTAACTTGTCTGTGGTAACCCAGAATAAGGTGGCAGGGCTAGAATTCAGCTGACTTCAGAGTCTTCTCTCTTAACTACTCCATGAAAGATGAATGGTTTTCAAATTTGTTTTTAATAGCAACATGCTTCATTTAACCCAGAACTTAGAAGGCAGTAGGAGTTTCTCAGCTGACCTAAAGTACATTATGAAATCCTCTGTCTGGTCCTTCCAGTGTCTTCATTTTACAGATGAGGAAACTGAGCCCTAGAGAAGCCCGCAGTCACACAGCAGGCTGGAGGCAGAAAAGGGCCAGGTCCCGAGAGCTTTCGTCTCCACTATTCTGCTGCCCCCTTCCTCTGTTAAGAAGCCCTGCAGGCAGGACACACAGATACCGTCTGTCTTAGTCCACTTAGTGTTGCTATAAAGGATTACCTGAGGCTGGGTAATTTCAAAAGAAGAGGTTTATTTGGCTCATGGTTCCGCAGGCTGTATAAAAAGCATGGTGCCAGCATCTGCCTCTGGTGAGGACTCCGGCTGCTTCCACTCGTTGAAGGGGAGCAGGCATCACGTGGCAAGAGAGGAGGGAAGAGAGAGAGGGGAGGCACCAGGCTCTTTTTAACAACCAGCTGTTGGGGGAACTAACAGAGGGAGAACTCATTACTGTGAGGACCATTAGCCATTCATAAGGGATCTGCCCCCGTGACCCAAACACCTCCCATCAGGCCCCACCTCCAATGCTGAGGGTCGCATTTCAATGTGAGGTTTGTGGGGACAAATATCCAAACTATAACACCCTCCCATCCTGCTCTGAGGCCTCAGCCCTTGGCCCTGTCTTACCTCACAGGTCCAGCCCTTTCTTATCATCGAGACCACAAAAGCTGAGACATTATCTCCCCAGTAGTTCGTCTGTCCGTGCCTTATCTCAACATGCCCAAGATCACTGTGGTCTCCGGTTTGCCTGCTGCTAAGGAGGAGGAACTGTTGAAAACCTTGGCTCTGTGCTTAACGACACATGGCATTCTCACTCTCTTTGCCCTGTCTTATTAGTAACAAAGGTTCTGAAAAGATTTGGTGCTCTGGAACCAGCCTGAAGGCCCCTGTGCTCTGCACTGGGGTCATCCAAGTTCTGGGGTTCCTCCTCTTAGGGGTGCAGACTAGTGGTCACATGTGGAGACATGGAGATGTAGAGTCGACAGCGCTGGACACCCACCGGTGAGGCCGCTGTGGCCCTGGGCAAGTTACTTACACACACTGAGCTTGAGTTTTCTCATCTGTAAATAGAGCTGCTAATAGTCATGAGTTTCATACTTATCATAATAGCTGACACATGCAGTGCTTGCCATGTGCCAGGCCCTGTTCTAGGCCCTTGGCATAAGATAAGTCATTTGATCCTAACATAATAAGCCCTATGAGGAAATCTGCTATTATCCCCATATGGAAGCACAGAGAGGTTAAGTTACTTGCCCAATATCACACAGCTATTGAGTGGCAGAGCCAAGCTTCACACCCAGGCAGGGTAGCTCCAGGGTCTGTGTAACTCCCACCCTCTGCTGCATGGGCTAATGCATGTCAAGCCCTTAGCACAGGGTGGCACAGATAGGTGCTCAGCAAAGTCTTCAGTTCGCTCGAAGTCTGGAGGGTCTTCTAATGGCTCCTGGCAGCTCCCAACCCCTCAGTCATTTCAGCCCCTCAGTTTGGCTTTTTTTTTTTTTTTTTTAAGACAGAGTCTCACTCTGTTGCCTGGGCTAGAG
>NW_012145190.1:2567321-2570175 GCF_000956105.1 Propithecus coquereli
TTTAATAGACGGGGACACTGAGGCATCTGAGAGGTGAGGTGGTTGCCTAAGGTCGTGCAGCTGGCAGAGCCGCCCAGCAGAACTGCCCGCAGGGGTGCCAGTGCTCCACAGCTGTACTGCATTCGCCAGCCACGTGTGGCTAGTGCAACTGAGGCACCAAATTCTTCATTGTATTTAATTTTAATTAATTTAGCTTTAGATGACCCCGTGTGGCTAGTGGCTACCGTAGTGGACACTGCAGCTCTAGAGCCTGTGGCTCCATCAGCGTACTGCCCTGCATCTGGGCCAGCTCAGGAGACAAGGATCCCTGGGGTGGCAGGGGGAGGGGACAGAGGAGTGGTCCTAGGATGAGCTTCGGGGGTCTGTGAAGCGCTCTACCTCGGCGCTGTACGTGTGTGCGTGTGCACACGCGCACGAGCCCAGGGAGGTGGGCTGCGGCCTTCACTGGGTTTTCAGACGCACCCGTGAAAGAGGAAGGGCCGTGAGGTAGAGCGGTTTTCAGTCTTCAGCCTTAGAACCCTTCTGTCCAAATAAAAGTTCATTTGGATGACTCTAAAATGGCTCTGGAGGACAGCTCATGGGAAAAAAAAAGTTTATTTGGAGTCTCAATATAACAGAAAAACAGAGTGGTTCTTGTTGAAATGGGGGTAAGACTCAGAAACCCCACTTATCTCAGTTACCCCCATGGTAAGAAGCTTCTCTGGGCCGTGGAACTAGTTGTTTGAGAACCACTGATATAACCAGTCAAGGCCTTGGGTATCGTCAGCCAAGAATGAGAGTGACATTTGATTTGGTTGTAGAGTCATCCTAAGAGATGGAACCTTTCCGGGGGCCCCCAAGGAGCGAGCGCAGAGTATCAGGGGATCTGGCAATGGGCAGTCATCTCCTTCCGGGGCTTTCTCCCTCTGCCCTGACGTCCTGATCTGGCCTCTCTCCCCAGTCTTGGAGGCCCTCAACGTGCTGGTGAACAAACCGAATCTGGGGGAGCCCCTGCGGGTGGAACTCGCCGACCTGCTGACACAGAATCCAGAGCTGTTCAGAAGGAACGCGGAAGAGTTCACCCTCCAATTTGGAGTGGACCGGCCCAAATAACTCTGGTCCTGACCCCTCGCTGCGCTGGATCCTCCGCATGGTGGATGGACACACCTCGTGGACTGGGACGAGAGCCCTTTATGGCCCATTCCTTGCGCATTTTTCCTCTTTAAGTTGTTAATTGTGAGTTCGTGTGTGTGTGGCGGAGGGAGGGGGCTGTGGGAACATGTGTTGTGGGTGGACTGACTCCCAGGTTCATCTGGCCACAGGTGCACCCCTCCCACTCCTGGCCTACCCCAGAGCCAGGGGAGTTTCGGTTTGCAGAGGTGCAGGCCGTTCTCCAACTCCCCATCATAGAGGGGCAGGCCCCTTCCAGGCCAGCTTGCAGGGAATGCAGAATCCCCCCAGGGCCAGGCACTGAGGGGCCGGGGTGGTGGGGGGATCTTGGATCTTGAGGGGGAGGCACCTGGAGGTTCCCATATTGATGACTGTGTGATTGAAATCAGCCAAACTACTGATAGGCATGTTCGGATTTAGGTGCTAAACCTTTTATTTCCCATTGACGAATCGTAGTGTGAAGAACCTAACTTCCACCCCAGAAATCTGACTACATGTTTCAAAACCACTCGCTGTCTCTCCTGTTGGGTTGCCAGTTCCTGGGGACCATGCCTCAGGCCGTGAGGTGTGTGCTTCCATTCTGGGGTGGGGGGCACACAAACCATGTGCTTTCCTGCCATTAAAGTCACAGATGAATTCTAGAGTTCAGCAGAGTCTTCGATGAGGATGGGCTGGGGATTGAGCTGCTATCTAATAATAAAAGGTGTGACCCTGCTTCCCTAGATGATCCCCAGACACTGTAGGGAGTGCTGGCCATGAGAGAACAGCCGTCCTTGGCCAGAGGAGCCTTCAGAAGGCCCACAGGGGGAACATCCCATGTTGTAGATGAGATAGCCGAGACACAGAGCACTCCGGTGGATTGCTGGGCCAGTCCGCCAAGCAGGCAGAGTCCACACCTCCTGCAGGTGAGCTGAGCTGCCTGGGGTGCGTTTTGTGCTTTGCTTTTTATGAGCTGCTCTCATCAGCACCCATACCCCAAATGGCTGATAAAGCCAGACCAGTGTTAGCAGGAAATTGTAATCAGCCCAGGGGTTCATCTCTTCAGCTGGAGTTGGAGGGATTGACCTCACCCGAAGGAAGAACTTTCTGATTGTTGGAAGCTACTGGAAAGTCGCTGGCTTTTGAGAGACAGAATGGGAGGCATCTGTGAGTCGAGGGAGTCAGCCAGTTTGGGTGAGATTTCTAGAGAATCTTCTACTCCAGCTCCTGCCCTTGAGTTCCCTAATCTGGAAAGAGGAGAAGATAACTGGGAAAAGTGCCAGTGGCTCGAAATTTAAGTTTGTTTTTTATGTTTGGCAACCACTTATTGAGCACTTAATGTGGGAGGCACTGGGTGAAGCTCTTTGCCCATTTCTTTGTCTTATTTAACCCTCACAACACCTCCGTGAGGTTGGAATTCCCATCATCCTCGTTCAGACTATAAACTGAGGCTCAGAGAGGTTAGCTGTGTGGCCCAAGGTCACACAGCTGGTTAGCTGGGACCAGGGCTATTGTCCTTTCTGGAACACCTCGCACAGTTATTGAGAAGTCGCATCAGGTGAGGAAACCCTTGTGGCCAGGGTTTATTATCTCGGAGCACAGAGTTTCCCAGGCAGAGAACGCTGAGGGACCAGACAGGATTTTACAAAAGCACTTTTAATGCAGTTAAGACTGGTGCCACCTGCTCTTGGCCAAGCCCTGGCTCTGTGGCCACTGCGGAGCAGAG
>NW_012145190.1:2570225-2571712 GCF_000956105.1 Propithecus coquereli
ACGGTGGCATTAAGTACATTTACCCTGTTGTGCAACCAGCACCACCATCCATCTCTAGAACTTTTCGTGTCCCTGTATTGAAATTCTATCCATTCGACAGTAACTCCGCATTCCTCCCTCCCCCCAGCACCTGGTAACTACTTTTCTGTTTTATATTATGAATTTGACTATTCTAGGTACCTCACCTAAGTGGCATCTTACAGTATGTCTTTTTTTTTGGTCCGCCTTATTACATTAGCATAACGTCTTCAAGGTTCATCCATGTTGTGGCATGTGTCAGAATTCATTCCTTTTTAAGGCTAAATAATATTTCATTATATGTAGATGCTACACTTTGTTTATCTATGAATCCACTGATGGACACTTGGTTTGCTCTCACCTTTTGGCTGTTGTGAATAGTGCTGCTGTGGTCACTGGCGTACGGATACCTGTTTGTGTCGCTGCTTTCAGTCTTTCGGGTGTCTGCCAGAGTGGGATTCCTGGGTCATATGATAATTCTGTGTTTGACTTTTTGAGAAACTACTATATAGTTTTCCACAGTGGCCTCACCGTTTGACTTTCCCAAGCCCCTGCATTCTTAGGATTTTCCCGTTTTCTCCATTTCTTCATCCCCAATGATGATGTTCTCCTGAACTTGCTGACAGCTCTCAAAGAGAGGATGTTCTGTCCTTTTCCTCTTCCAGAATTCTCAGAAAGTCTTTAAAGCTGGGATGGTCCTTAGAGCTCATCTAGTCCATCTTTACCCATTTTTCAAATGAGGAAACTGACGCCCAGAGATGGGAGATGGCTTGCCCGTGGCCACACAGCAGAAGCAGGAGCGGGCTTCTCTGCCTCCTTTTGCAATTCCACCCTTCTGCTAATCCGTGACGCAGGTGCCAGGAGTATCCCTGCTCCTGATTCTTCCTGACAGTGGACCAGAGGGTGCCTGGGACCCTGGGATGGGGGCACGGGGAGGAAAAGCAGATGAGAGCTTGACCCTTCTCTCCGCGCAGGACCAACCTCCCTACCACCTTAAGGCCTTCAACCTGCGCATCAGCTTCCCTGAGGAGTATCCGTTCAAGCCCCCCAAGATAAATTTCACAACCAAGATCTACCACCCCAATGTGGACGAGAACGGCCAGGTTTGCCTGCCCATCATCAGCAACGAGAACTGGAAGCCTTGCACCAAGACCAGCCAAGGTGCGGCTGGGCCTTGCCTGGGGGCAGGGACTCATCCTGGGTGGGGGTTACTGGATGGAGGTTATGGGGCTTATTTTGAGTTAGGAAAGCCTAAAAGAGAGGAGATAAAGATGGCAAGTCTCAGCTGAACTTACCATCAGATAGAAGGATGCTTCCTGTGATCCTGTGATAGACAGGCCGACTTGCTTCTGCCTCTGCTCCTACACCTGGGCAGGTGTGACAGGGGAACTTTGCCATGGTTCATGGGAAACAGAGGCAGTTTGGCTGTAGAGGGAAGGGCTTGGGATAAGAAGGCTTGCTGCAGGCCG
>NW_012145190.1:2578457-2578855 GCF_000956105.1 Propithecus coquereli
GCCGCACCATGTCATCCACCTCCAGCAGCTGGGCACAGTCGGCCAGTTTCCTGCAGGGTGGAGTGGGGTGGGGAGCAGAGGGTCAAAGGTGAAGGTTGTGGGAACCAAGGGCATGGGTGGGGGCAGCCCAGCAAGGATGAAGCCCACAGAATCGTGTGCTTGGGCTGGGCGATCGTCTGAGCCGACCATCCTGTTGTACAGATGAGATAACTGATAACTGGGGCCCCAGCAGAGCTAAGACCCAAACCCAGCTGGGTCTGATTCCATAGCCCATGTTTTCACTACACCGTGTGTCCTCACACGGGAGCAGGACCCTCTGGCGCCCCTTTGACATGCACATGTATCTGTCCTCTGGGACCAGGGAGCTCCTGTTAGGCCAGGCCCCTCAGGAAGAATTT
>NW_012145190.1:2578905-2603693 GCF_000956105.1 Propithecus coquereli
TGGGGAGCAGAGGGTCAAAGGTGAAGGCTATGGGAACCAAGGGCATGGGTGGGGGCAGCCCAGCAAGGATGAAGCCCACAGACTCGTGTGTTGGGGCTGGGAGATCGTCTGAGCCGACCATCTTGTTGTACAGATGAGATAACTGATAACTGAGGCCCCAGCAGAGCTAAGACCCAAACCCAGCTGGGTCTGATTCCATAGCCCATGTTTTCACTACATCGTGTGTCCTCACACAGGAGCAGGACCCTCTGGCGCCCCTTTGACATGCACATGTATCTGTCCTCTGGGACCAGGGAGCTCCTGTTAGGCCAGGCCCCTCAGGAAGAATTTAAAGGACAGAAACCGAATCCTAGCCAGAGTGCTGGTTTGCAGCTGCAGCTCCAAAAGTGTCATTCATTCCGTCTCTGTGTGTTTACTGAGAGCTGCTATGTGCCAGGTACCTTTCTAGGCTCTGGGAATTCAGCAGTGAACGCAACCAAAACTTCCCCACTCCCATGGCACTGAGACAAGACAGTAATCAACGCAAAAAGTAGACGGTGCATCAGATGGTGAGAGGTGCTAAGGAGAAACGAAGGCAGGGGAGGGAGACAGGGTATGTGCCTGTGTTGGAGGAGGGATCTGGAATTTTTTTTTTTTTTTTTTTGAGACAGAGTCTCACTTTGTTGCCTGGGCTAGAGTGCCATGGCATCATCTTAGCTCACAGCAACCTCAAACTCCTGGGCTCAAGCGATCCTCCTGCCTCAGCCTCCCGAGTAGCTGGGACTACAGGCATGCGCCACCATGCCCGGCTAGTTTTTTCTATATATTTTTAGTTGTCCAATTAATTTCTTTGTATTTTTAGTGGAGACGGGGTCTCGCTCTTGCTCAGGCTGGTTTCGAACTCCTAAGCTCAAACAATCCGCCCGCCTCGGCCTCCCAGAGAGCTGGGATTACAGGCGTGAGCCACTGCGCCCGGCCTGGAATTTTTTAATAGGGTACTCAGGGAAGGCCTCTTAGAGAAAGTCAATCATGTGCATATCTAGGGGAAAGGAGTCCAGGAAGAGGAAGCAGCGTGTGCAAAGGCCCCAGGGCAGGAGTGCTTGGTGTGTTTGAGGAGTTGCATGGCATTTAGCAGCAACTTCTCATCTTCAGCTTCGCAGCTGCCCTCTGGGGCTGTGTGCCACTCTTGGCTTTGCCGAGGCCGATAATCTGAGCTGATCACTGTTGGGCCTCACTGCCACATGCCAGGTGCTTCATCAGAGGCTTCCCCTTAGACGGTCTCCTCTACTCCTCCCTTCCATCCTCGGCCAACAGAAGAGGAACTGGAGACTCGGAGGGTCTTGGTGGTTTGCCCAAGGTCAAAGTGAGTGACATAGCCGGGGCTCAGTCCCAGGCCTGCCTGACACCCCTAGTGTCCTTGTACTCAAGCCAGGTCTCAGCAGTCCCAGCCCGCCAAAGCTGGTCATGGTGCATGAGTGGGAGAAACAAGGGCCCCAGCGGAAATCCTCTGTTGGGGCTGAGATGGCTGGGTGGAAACCCAAGCTGGGCCGGCCTGGGAGCCAGGCACAGACTAAGGATTTGGGAGAATGGGGCAAACTCCCTGCAGCCACGGCAGTGATCTCAGCCCACAGGTCAGCGTGCTGTCCCCGCCATGGGAGAGGCAAAGCCTTCATGCCATTGAGTCTGGGGAGTGGAGGAGGGCTCCCCAGAGCATCACCAAAGAGCCTACTGGGGGCTCTGGCATTGGCCACTCCCTCCCTTCATCCCAGGACTCTGTGGGAATCAGAGGAGAGTTCTAGAACGGGGTAGTGGAGCGTCTGCTGCAGCAGACACCCTTTACTTTTCACACTTAATCTTCACACCAAACCCCTGTGATATGAGGCTTCCAGAGAGGTTAATTCAGCTGCTGAGGGTCACGGTGCTAGGAAGGACACGGGATTCGAACCCAAGCACCTCACTTCTATTATCCGCCTCCATCCCCAGCCCCATCTCCATCTCCATCCCCACTACCTCCTTCCCTTGTCGCTGCCTCCTGTCAGCCTGTCTTCCTCCTACCTTCCAGTGCCTCTGCCTAGCTCGGAACCAGAGGCCAGGCAGCCACAGAGCAGGACAGTGGCCAGTGCCCTACAGGCCAGGGACACATGGTCGGGGCAGAGCTGCATGTCCTTCCTGTGTTTACTTAGAGCTTTACGTCTAGACTAGGAATTTCACCTCGAAACCCCAGTCCTGCCACAGCCCTCCTCTGTGAACCTGGAAAATAACGCAATCTGCTTGTGTCCACACTATGGGACTGTTGTGAGAATCGAATGAGGTGATTTGAGAAAAGCTCTTAGCAGAACACCCAGCGCCCAGTCACTGGAGTGGTGGGTTTGCCACCATTACAGGTGCTCCCGAGCCCACAGCAGAACAGGGAGCTCCTGAGCCCTGGTCCCCCCGCAGGGCACCCACCGCATCCCTTGGGAGGCTAATGTGAAACTGGAAGGGACCCTCTGAGGCAGTGAGCCTGGTGGTTCATGGCATCCTCGGCGTCCTAGGACCTGTGGACACACCTCGGGGCCATCCTGGGAAGGGGGGCTTGGGCGCTAAAGCTCCTCCCAATCTAAAAAGGTCTCCCTTTAATCTGTTTCATATGTTGCACATTTACTTCGTGTTTTGTTTGAGGAAATCTGCTGGAAAAAACGTGAAAAGCTTGGATCAATGCTCATCTCTCATTTTGCCAATGTGGACGTGCAGGCTTCGGTGCAGGTCGCTGGCCAGGCCAGGACTGGACTGGAGGGCTGGGCCTGCCAGACCAGGGTGCCCTAACATCCCCACGGATTGCTTCCCTGTCCCAGGGCTATGGAACTGCGCTCAGCTGTCCCTCCCAGGGCCTCAGAGTCGCTCTCATTGGCCACAGCCTCTGTAGGGCCCTGCCTACCAGGCAGCTCAGAAGCCTCTCTGGGTCCCTCTCGCTACTGGAGAGAAAGCGTGCTACCAGGCTGAGCTCCTCAGGCCATCAGAGAACATGCCCCGCAGGGAGCCTTGGTAGAGATGGCCGCCTCTGGCTGAGGCTGGCTTTGGCGCTTTGGCAGTGGAAGCACCTCCTCCTCGGCTGCCTCCCAGGCAGCCACATCTTTGCCTCTCAGGTTTCTGCTTGGGCTAGAGGTCTGGGAGGAAATGAGGAACCCACACTCTTCCTCACACCCCTCCTGCCTTTCTATAATAGTATACCGCCCTTTCTCCAGCTACCACCACCCCTGACCCCACTCCAGGCTGCAAAGTGAATAATATCTATCATTTCAACCACGGGAGCATTCATTTTAATATAGTAACAGCAGCTAAGATTTTTTGAAGTGCTTACCGTGGGCCAGTTCCTAGATATAGGAACTTAATTCTTGTACTTGATTCTCACAATAACCCAGCAAAAGAGGAAACATCATGCTCATTTTTGAGATCAGAATATGGAGGCTCACAGAGGTAAAGGAGCCCGTCAAAGGTCACACAGCTGACAAATGGCAGAGTCAGAGTCTGAGCCCAGATCTCTGCAGCCCCCCTATCTAACACGGCAGGCCTGTCTCTCCTCTGTCCCTTACCCTGCCTGCACTTTCCTTGTGGTCCTATCACCACCTGGCATTACATGTCACATCTGTGTGTGTTTATGATCAGTCTCCCCCTTTAGAACGTGAGCCATGGGTGAGCAGGGGATTTTGTCTGTTTTGCCCACTGCTGTATCCCTAAGGGGTGAAACAGTGCCTGGTTGCTCAAAAAATATCTGTTGGACACATGAATGTGTGGTGCCAGCATCCATGTGACTACCCCACTCTCCGCCCCCTGTGAATCCCGCCCTCATCCTAGGGGGCCCCCAGCTCCCATCTGGCTCTGCCAGCCCATGGCTGCAGCTTACTCTGCTGTGGCGAAGGCCAGGGTGAAGTTGTGCCGACGCTTCGTGGGGTCCAGCTCAGCATAGTCGAAGGCGTCCGGGAAGAACTTGTGGATGAGGGCGCAGAAGGCCATGCCGCTGCTCCAGCTGGAGGAGAAGTTCTGGATGTCCACGTGCTGCGGCAGGCGGGGCACAGAGCAGGCCTCGGTGAGCCTCAGCCAGGGGCCTGGGCTCGGCCCCGTTCCCACCCTCTCACCCATTGGGGTTGGCACCACTCAGACCCTCCCCAGTGCGGCCACCCTGGATCTCTGCCCCACCCACGTGTCCCTGTCCCATGCCCACCTCGTAGTTTCTTGTCATGGCCCGGCACCACTCCAAGAGCATGTTCTTGACACCGCCAATGGCTGCCCCGGCTGCCTTAGTGTTCCGGAACAGGGCAGTGGGGCCCGAGGCTGCCCTGTGAGGGGAGAGGGTTACAGGGCTGGGCCAGACGGGCAGGAGGCCATGAAGGGCCCCACTGGGTGGAGCCCCAGCCCCCAGATGTCAGTCCTCCTGCCTTGGCCTGGGCTGTCCCCACTGCCCCTCAGGCCACCCTCCCGCCGACCCATGGTTCCTAGGGAGAGCCCAGCCCCGCTCCTCGCCTGCCACCTACCCGCCAAACTTGTCCACGATGGCTTTGCGGTTCTGTGCACGGGGCCCCCGGGGCCGGGCAGGGGCTGACACCCTGCGCTCTGGTGGCTTCTCCTTCTTCTCCGCGGGAGGGGGCTCCGGGGGGCTCTGGGGCACGTCACTGGGTGAAGATTCACTATGTGGAGAGGTCCAGAGAAGTGTGAGAGGGGCTGGGACCAGCACCATAGGACGTGGGGGTGGGCCTGGGGGATCACTGCAGCTGTGGCGCCTGCAGTCGGCATACGTTTACTCTGTGCCCAGCATGGGGAGGGGGTGGAAGAGGGACAATGGGGCCCAGTCTAACTTTGGGGAGCATGTGGTCTGGTGAGGACGTGCGGGCAGGGCTAGGATATGTCTGGGATCTGACCTGAATCTGGATCCTGGCTTTGCCTCTTATTTGCTGTGTGATCTTGGGACTGTTACATCACTTCTCTGAGCCTCAGCTTCCTTATCTGTAAAATGGGGACAAGAATACCCACCTGAGAAGGTGGTTCTAAGGTCTGGTAAGAAAGTGAGTGTAAAGCACCCAGCTGGGCCTGCCACACAGCTGTGTGGATGCTCAGTGAATATTCACCGGTTATCTTTCCCTAAGAAAGGGACGAGGAGGTGGATTTCAGCTCAATATAAAGGAAGATTCTTCCAATGCCTGAAGCTGTGCGATGGCAAGGATAAGGCTATCAGTTTAACCAGCACCCACCGGGCGCCCCCGGGCACCATGCTAGAGTGCTCTGCACTCATTACATCACTTAAGCCTCGCAATAATCCTAGGAGGTAGAAACGATTGTTATGCCCACTTCACAGATAAGAAGAGGTTAGGTGACATGGCCAAGGTCACACAGCCAGTAAGTGGCAGAGCCATTGTCCAAACTCAGGCTTTCTGATCATGCTCTTATGGATGACGCTGGCACCATGGAAACATGGCGAGCTGCAAGATAAGGAGCTCCCAGGAAGGGCCAGGGGTGCTGAAGAGGAGACTTCAGCCACGGCATGGGAGGGGGACCAGGTGTCCTCCACGCTCCCTTCTGCCTATGGCTCCTTTGGTTTCCTGGCTCTGACCTGGGACAGGAGGCTGAATGCCAGGAATCCTGGAATACCTTGAAATCAGGTGGTGGGGGAGGCCCCGGCTGATGTGTGGTAGACTTTGAAGGGAGCGGGAGGTAGGGGAGGCGGGGCTGGAGCCCCCGAGTTTGACGTTACCTGGCTGAAGGACTGGTCTCTCCAGAAGCTGTGGAGCCTGGACCCAGCCCATCTGGAGGAGAGGAACAGGAGGGTGGGGAGTGGGGCTGTCCGTGATGTGCTCCTTGAGCCCCCTCCCGCAGGGTAGCCCCTGCAGCATCCTGTGGGCTCCAGGCTGTCACTCACCTGGGCTGAGGCTGTGGCCCTCCTCCGTGGGGCTCTCAGGCCACTCCTCGGGGGAGCTGGGAGTCCCCCCTGCCCCTCCCTCTGGCTCTTTGTCCACGTCCTGCTCCTGCTCTTCGCTGGGACTCCCTGGCTCCTGGAATGAACGAGGTCTGTGTGGGCCACAGTCACACAAGCGCCTGCCCTGGCTTTGTGAGGACCTCAGAAAGATCTGGAAGGCAGCCTGGGGCCACAGTGCTGCACCTCCCCCACACCGGACTCTTGATCTCTGCAGGAGGAAGACTGGACTTTCCCAAGGGAATAAAGCAGGGAGGGCTTGCTTCCCGGGGAGCAGGAGACCCTAGAGCTCTTGGGGGGGGTCCTCTTTCCTTTCTGCTGCCCCACTCACCACGCCCTCCTTGGCATCACTTCCGTCCTCCTCTTCCCCACCCGCCTCCTGAGGTTCGGCCTTGGCCTCGTTGTTCACAGCGGCCTTCAGAGATTCAGTCGTGGCCTCTTTGTCGGCAGCTTTCTCCTGGGGTTCGGCCGTGGGCTCCTCTGTCTTGCGGTTGTCCTCCTGAGAGGCCTCCTTGGCCGCCTCCTCCCCGCCAGCCTCCTTGGGTTCAGGCTTGTCTTCGTCACCGACACCGGCATTCTCCCCAGATTCAGGCTTGGCCTCCTTCCCATCAGCCTTCTGCTTCTCCGAGGCCAGTGTGCTCTCCTCTTTTTCCTCAGCCTCCTTGGGTTCGGATTTGGTCTCCTCTTTTTTGTCTGTCATCTCCTGAGAAGCCACTGTGGGCTCTTCCTTTGCAGCATCCTCGCTTGTAAGTTCAGCCTTGGCATCCTCTCTCCCACCAGCCTCCCTTTGGGCTTCCACCTTGACCTCATCTAACCCATTTGCTTCTGCTGAAATGCCGTCCTCGGCTGGGGCTTTTTCCTGCTTTCCTGCCCCGTCTGGAGGCTCCTCGTTGATGGTCTTCCCAGCCGTGCCCTTGGTCTCCTCTGCAGGGGCTCCAGCTCCTGGCGTCCCAGGGTTCTCTGTGGTGGGGGAGACAGGGGTCCCATCCTCAGAGTTCTTCTCTTCCTTCTGCTCCATCCCTAGAAGGAGAAGACAAGCAGGCCTGGTCAGGCCCCAGCCCAGCATGTGGTGAGGACCCCCCCTCCGAGAGCTCGGGCAAGGCAGTCAGGAGGTCAGTGATCCAGTCCTGGTTCCCCCACTACATGGACGTGAGACCCAAGTGTCCACTTCCCCTGTGGTAGAATGAAGGGTAGAAAACAGCTTCCCTAAAGGTGGGGTGGTTGGGCTGTGTTGACTTGATGTTGGATGATGTTCACCTAACGTCCCTCTGTATGTTCTGGCCTTGGCTTTAAAGAACACTGAATCACGGAATGCCTTTTCCATGATTTTGCCTCTTTTGGATTAAGCCAATGAGGCAGTCACAATTCGATACTAGCATCCTGAGCACCTGCGGAACAATTGCTCCTCTCCACCTACAGCAGGCAGGACTGTCTACCTAGAATTCAATGACACTGTTTGTTTCCATCCTATTTATACTTACAGTTACTTTCTATTTCTGGCAAGTGATATCAAGTTTCCATTTCCAACAATGATATAGTGTCTTCTAAAAATACATTTATCGAATTTAAAAATAAGTTAATTCAAAGGAAGGCTTTCAGGAAAGTAGAGTACAGGTGGTACAGATGTAACTAAATCAGAGGTGGTGTAAAAATGCCTGAAATTTGGCAACCCCAGGGCCAGTTGTTCTCTGGATCGCTGCCAGCTCTGCCAGCTCTGCCACCTCTGCCAGCCTGTGCTTCTCAGAAAAGGTGGCGCTGGACAAGGAAGAGTGTCCTTCGGTGAAGAATACAACCATAACTCTCCCTTGACTCTCTCTGCAGGGCAATCTGATCCTCCCAGCGCCCCTGGGGGTCGTGGGGGAGATTATGACACCTTAACTTGGAGTTTCCTATTTAAGTACCGTATATACTGTAGGATCTACAAAAACAGGTGGGTGGGGACGGAGCCAGCTCCTTTATCCTCCTGCTCTTCTTGGGGGTCTAGTTACAAAGAAAACAATCCCCAAATAGGGCTCATGGGGTATGACTCAGATAGTAAGAAAAGTGGACACTCCTGTCACTGGCTAAAAATACCTCCTGCCCTTTGCAGCACCATCTTTCTTGGTGATAGTACCCAGGGCACCTGGGTAATTGGGACAGAGGATGGGAGGAGGAAGATAGGCAGACAAGGGACAGGGCTCTGTTCCTGCCACCCACTCAGGTCTACTGCCCCCAGACCAGAGTCCCAGCACCCCTGGATTTAGTGTCCCCACCGTTGCCTAAGAAGCAGACTGGGATTTGTAAAGATGCTCACAGTGTCCTCCAACTCTATGCCTCCTGCCAGAGCCCCTTCGTGGTCCAGCGGCTCCAGTGATGTAGGAAAGTAAGCGGGGAAATGAGTCTGAGGGGTGGATGGATGCACATCAGCAGACAGCGGGAGTCATGGAGCTGGCCTTGCCCCTCCAGCTTCTACTCCCACTCTGGGATCTGAACAAGTCCCTTTCCCTCTCTGGGCCTCAGTTGCCACTGACAATGACAGGGTTCATCTAGGCCAGGCTTCCACACTGTGTTCTATGGAAAACTGGGGTCTCCCATGACATGAATAGGGGTTCTTGTAGGGGTAGGAGGAAGGTATATTCTCTGGTCAAAGTTGTTCCAAAAACAGCCTACACTTTAGCCTCTTACAGACATATGACGTCATTAGCACTTAGGTAGATTTCAGATACCAACCGGTAAAGAAACCTCAACTTTGCTTGAACTTCGTTTAACTCACTTTTCCCCAAATCTATTTGACCATGGATTTTTTTTTCTCCCTTTGTTTTCTTTTCTTTTTGCTTTGTTTTTCCTGAGAAGCATCTGCTGCCCTCTACAGAAATACCGGGTTCAGCAGAAGAGAGCATGGCAAATGCAGGCTAAATGATCCGCACAACTCCTTCCCTTCCTGCACTCCGCTCTTATTTGGAAGTTGGCGTGGAATAGCGGTGAAGACTATGGATTCTGGGGTCTTCCTGCGATGGGATCCCAGCTCCCACTGTTTACCAATTGTGTAACCTTGAGCAAGCTACCTACGTCTCTGTGTTCTGATTTCTGCAGGTAAAAATAGGTCCCACCCCATAGGGACAATGGAGGGTTAAGGAAGCCCATCCATAGGAAGTATCTGGAGGCATGCCTGGCACAGAGGCAGCTCTCAGTACTCTTCAGCTTGTGCCATGGGGACACTTGGGGACAGCCCTATGCCAGGCTAAGGCCCTGACCCAGGCTTGAGTGCATGTATTGGTGAGACAAGGCAGAGAGAACTGAATGTCAGTGAGATGCTAGATTTATACCTCAAAATGTGGCTGTATTTGGCTAAGGCATAGCTCAGTGCTCCAACCATCTTTCCTTCCATCTACACACCACACATTTAGGGTAGTAGAGGGCAAGGGCAGGTGCCTACACAGACACACAGACACACAGACACACACACACACACGCACACTCCACCCTCCAGGCTTGTTACAAATAAACAAGGAGTGAGGCGGCTCAGAAAGCTGAGAAACCAGGGCGCTGCTACCCGTCCCCAGCCTTCACAATTCTACAGCGTTTACAGTGTACCCTGCAGTGCCTGCTTGGTCTTGGTCATTCCTTGTGCTGACCCTTTGGCATAGGTGTCATTGAGGCTCAGGGAGTTGAGGTCCCTCGACTAAAGTTATAGGACAAATGGTCCAGCCGTATCTAGAACCCAGGTCTCCCGACTCCCAGTCCGGAGCCCATACCAAAGGTATGCTCCCACTCGCTCCTTAGCCCAGGGTCCCTCCACAGGCCCCAGACCAGAGCGGGGCCACCGCACTGGTCGGGAAGGGCAGTCAGATATGGCTGAGGAGTTCCTCTTTCTTTCTTCTAGGTGCACAGTAGGCCCTTCGGCAAAGTTTCTCCACCCCCACCTTCCTTTCTTGCTCTCTGCTTTCCTTCCTCCTTCCTTCCCCAGGAAGCCTCCATACCATCCCTGTTTTGTGTCCAAAGCAGCACTGCAGACAGCTCCCCTCTCTCTCTCTTCCTGTTTCTCCTGGCAGACGGGGAGGAAAAGGACCCAGGCCCAAGTTCCAAGCCCCAAGTAGCACAGACTACGCTCTGCTCGATGCTTCTGTGATGCCTCCCCCACTCGCTGCTGCCTGATCCGTCTTCCCCTTACCCCAGCCAGGGACCCTTGTCTTGAAGAAGCGACTCTCAACTGCTTAGCAGGGTAGGGAACCTGTGGCCTTCTGATTTCAAGATTGTTCTTTTTTAAGCACCAAAGGAGGCAAGAAAAGCTTCATCTTTCTATGTTGCATCCTCTCTTTTTTTGTTGTTTTTTTGAGACAGAGCAATCTCCCACCTTGGCCTCTGGCCTCCCAGAGTGCTAGGATTACATGTGTGAGCCAGTGAGTCCCGCCAGCCCCTTTTAATAAATGGATTTGTTCTTTAAAACTCGGATTTAGTCAAAAGGCCGCACTTAAGGACCTAGAAGGCCACGTGTGGCCTTAAGGCTGAGAGTCTGCCTACCAACCCAACTGGACTTTCTAGACTCCCAAGGGGCCCTCTCCCCGCTGCGGTCCTCCTCATGGTTGGCCACCTGCAGGCTTCTCTGTAGGTGATCTCAAGTTTGCCCAGCTCCCCAGGGCTGAGAGCCCTGGCATCTAACAAGGGTTGACATAGTGGTGGAGAAAATTAGGAAGGAGCCTGTATGTCTCCAACTGGGGGCCCCTCCTTGGAGGCTCTTGCCCTTGGGTGGTGAGAATGGGGATTGGCAAATGGGGAGGGAACTCTTAGAAAAGGGCCCAGGGCTTCTCCTACCTGTGGGGCCTCTGCCTGGGGCTCGGGAGCTGTCTCCTTCCTCCAGCTGAGTGGGCCTCACTCCCAGCTGCCTTTAAGCCCCAGCGGCCTCTAGCCCCCAGCTCTTTGGTCCCGCCTCTCGGCTTCCCTCCCCCTCCCACCCTACCCCACCCCCACCTCAAGAGGCTTGGGCGCCTGAAGAGCATTGTTTACTGCCCAGTTGGTACAACACTTTCCCCTAGACTGGGAGGCTCAGATTTCCCGTGAAGATCTGACAGGTGGCACCTTTCAATCACAGCACGTCCCTCCCGCCCTGACCCTAGCAGCATCTGTCCTGTGGTCACCTTTCTTCCCAGTGTGCTCTCCTGACCCTGGGGACCCCAACGACCATCTTCAGGGGCCATTTGGAGCATGTCCCAGCGCTCTGGCCTTTCCTGCCCATCCAGAGCCCAGGCGAGGCCTCCTGTGTTCCCTTCACACCGCCCCTGCCATGTTCCTTTACTCGTCCCTTTTCCTCTTCCTCAGACAAAAGCAGCTGCTCAAGGGTGGGCCAAGGAGGGGGTGAGTGGGGCAGCTGCCAGCACAGGGGATGAGCCTCGGGGCTCACACTGGACAGAGAGGTTTGGAGAGGGGAGGGGCACGGAGGACAAGAGTGACGGGGCGAGCTGACCGACCACCGGACTCGGAGTCTGGAAAATGCAAAACTCCTAAGTTCTATTTTGAGCCAAAGTGATGAGTACACAGTAGGCTCCGGACACATTTTTGTACTGAATTGAAATTTTGCTCAGAAAACATCTAAGCCCAGGGCCTAGCAAATTGCCTGCTTCATATCAGGTGCTCAATAAATATATACCGAATTAACTAATTAATTAATTAACAGAAATATGTAATAGGATCTTGAGGGCCTATGCCTGGGATGATCTGAGAGACCTTTTTGTGCAGCCAGGTTTGGGGACCAGTGATCCAACGGTCCAATATTAATTTATGGTTGCCGGCTACCTCTAGTATCACGTCTCCGTCACCCATCCAGACTTTATCTGTCCAAGATTGGTGAGTTCTTCCACATATCTCTCTGGCTTGCTGTCCTTTTATTTCTTTAAATTCATTTCTCTTCTTGTCCTACTGTTAGTAGACATTGAAAACTGCAAACCAGCAGCAGGTCATGGCATCACTCATTAAAAATTCTCCATTCAGTCCATTTGTTCATTGACTGAATGATTTTTGAGCACCCAGTATGTGCTGGGGACACAGTACTGCACAAAAGAGAAAATGGGCAAAGCCAGACGGTGGAGCTTCCATTTTAGTGCAGGGAGATAGACAGTTAGCCGGTAAATGAATACAAGATGTAGATTAGATAGTGATGGTTCTACAGAGAAAAATGACGCAGGGCAGAGGATGGGAAGGTGGTTTTTCTTGGAGAGGGCAGTATACGCTGTTAGATACAGTGGTCAAGGAAGGCATCCCTGAAAAGGTGATATTGCAGTAAAAACCGAAGGGTGAAAGTGAGGCGTGCAGCTCTCTGGGGAAAGAGCATCCCAGGCACAGGGAACGGCAACGAAAAAGTGGGAGTGTGCTTGGCATGATTGATGGACAGACAGGAGCCCAGCACAGCTGGGACAGAGTAATGGGACAGAATAGTGGGAGGCAAGAGGTAGTGGGAGGGTGAATCTTGTGGGGCCTGTTAGCCCATTGCGAGGACTGGCTTTTGCTCTGTGATTGGAAGTCATTGGAGTATTTTAGGTTGTGAAGAGATGTGATCTAACTTTAGTCTTTGACAGCATCATTCTGGCTGCTGTTTTAACACGAGAGTAAAGAGGAAGCATGGACAGAAGTCAAGAGAGCAGTCAAGAGACTAACCCACGTGCAAGACGGTGGTGGCTTGGACCCGAATGTCAGCAGTGGAGGTGAGGAGAAGTGGTGAGGAACAGTAACAGTGGAGACAGTCATTAAGCCTGGGTCAGCTTTCTCTTCGAGCTAATGGAAGGACTCAAGTCTTATTCTCTCATCTCCTGCTGATCACAGGGAGTTTGCGGAGACACCTGTCATTGTATTCTCTGCACCTTTCGTGAATGGTTAGGAACCATATGAAGAGATCATGGGTGACAACTCTGCATCCCTTTGTCTGGAGCTAGGGTGGCATCCAAGAGGACAATACTGACCCATGGTTAGTGACAAATACACAACTCCCCTCTGTGAGGCTTGGAAGATATAGAACGCAGGGTAGAGTGAGGGGCCAGCGTTTCGATATGGTGCTGATGGAGATCAGTTTTAGATGGCATGTCTGGAGTCCAGTGACATCTTCAAAGGCTAAGGCTCTCTAAGCTGTCTTTTACAAGAAGCAACTCAACAGGGACAATTAGAGATTCCTACCTGCAGGTCTCCAAATGCCCAACTGTATGAGAAAGACATGATCTCATGGTAGATAATAATAACAATAACATCATCATCAATAAGAACAATGACTTTTCCAGGGACTGAAGGGAGGGGGAAATGGGGAGTTGGTGTTCAATAGGTATAAAGTTTCAGTTATGCAAGATGAATAAATTCGAGAGATCTGTTTTACATTTTGGTGCATATAGTTAACAATACTATATTGTGCACTTAAAAATTTGTTAAGCAAGCAGATCTCGTGTTAAGTTTTCTTACCACAGTAAAAAAAAAAAGACACTTTTTAAATATTGGGGAAAATTGAATATGTGCGTTAGATTAAGAAATTACTGTAATTTTGAGGATATCAAAATGGCATGTGGGCCGGGAGCAGTGGCTTACACCTATAATCCCAGCAGTTTGGGAGGCTGAGATGAGAGGATTGCTTGAGGCCAGGAGTTCCAGACCAGCCTGTGCAACATAATGAGACTGCATGCCTACAAAAAATTTAAAAATTAGCTGGGTTTGGTGGTGCATGCCTGTAGTTCTAGCTGTTTAGGAACTGAGGCAGGGGGCTCACTTGAGCCCAGGAGTTTGAGGTTCCAGTGAGCTGTGATAGAGCCACTGTACTCCAGCCTGGGTTAACAGAACAAGACCCCGTCTCTAAAAAAGAAAAAAAAATTGAAAGAAAGAAAATGGCATTGTGGGAAAAAAAAGTCTTTATCTGTAGGATGAAGAAAATATGACCATGTGTTAACAATTGTTAAGTCCTAGTGATGGATATATGGAAGTTGACTATACTGTGCTTTCTACTTTCCTGAATGTTTTAAAGTTCCCCTATTAAAAGTCTAAAAATAAAAAAGAATAAGAACAATGATTTCTTTTTATTGAACATATACCAGGGACGAGGTGCTTTACTTACATAATCTTTTTGAGTTGTTGTCCTTTGTAGCAACTTTTTAAACTTTTTTATTTTGAAATAATTATAAATTCATAGAAAAATTGCATAAATAGTACAGAGAGGTCCTGTATACCCTTCGCCCAGCTTCTACTAAAGGTTAGATCTTATATAAATATATACAATATCAAAACCAGAAAACTGACATTGCTACAATGCGTGTATAGTTCTATGACATCTTATCCCATGTGTAGATCCTTGTAACTACCACCACATTTAGGATACAGGATCACTGCATCACCACAGAGAACTCTCTTGAGCTACCCTTCCATCAACCCTAACCCCAGGCAACCACTAATCTTTCCTCCATCTCTATAATTTTGTCATTTTGAGAACGTTATTTAAATGGAATTATACAGTATGTAACCTTTCATAATATCCCACTTAAGAAGTATATTCCTCTTATAAGGACCCATCTCCTTTCCCATGCAGTTCCATAATATGTTGACTATATTTTGAAAAGTAAAAACCAGGGCAAGATACGTCCACGAAAACATCTGTACAATAATATAATGGCAGCATTATTCATAATATCCCGAAACTAGAAACAAACCAAATGTCCATCAACAGGAGAATGGATGAATGAATTATGGTATACTCATTCAAACACTAGACAACAATAAAACAGAATGAATAGCAGATACACACAATATGGAAGAAATCTTAGAGACACTATGTTGAACTAAAGAAGTCAGGCACAAAACAGAAAATAATGAATAAGTCTATTCACATGAAATTCAAGAACAGGCAAAACTAATTGATGGTTATAGAAGTCGGAATAGTGGTTAACTTCAAGAAAGCAGGTATGGACTGGGAAAGAACATGACATAACTTTTTGGGGTGCAGGAAGTACTTTATATCTTGATCTAGGTGGTGGTTATATGAATGTGTATATATTTAAGCTTTTTGTATTTTACCCGTTTTACTGTATAGAATGTTATACCTCAATCTTAAAAAATCAGGGCACAGGATTTGACAAAAATGAGTTCTTAGAGCAGTAATGAATCCAATTGTTTAAAATCAGGACTGTCTCGAACAGTTAGGGAATCTCATGATGTCCATACAAATGTCCAAGGCCTGGCGCGGTGGTTCACAGCTGTAATCCCAGCGCGTTGGGAAGCCGAGGCAGAAGGGTCATTTGAGGCCAGGAGTTCCAGACCAGCCTGGGCAACATAGCGAGCCCCACGTCTCTACCAAAAAAATTTTTTAAAAAAATTAGGTAGTCGTGTGCCTGTAGTCCCAGCTACTGAGGCAGGAGGATCTTGAGCCCAGGAGTTAGAGGTTGCTGTGAGCTATGATCGTGCCAATGCACTCCAGCCTGGGTAACGGAGGGAGACCCCGTCTCACCAAAAAAAAAAAAAAAAAAGCTTAGCCATCTTCTCCAAGAAGCAATGTATCCTTGTGTCATTAATTTACGTGTTGTACATTTATTTTATTGGGAAATTCTGTGAAAAATCAAAGGATTGAGGGTTGTTTCTTTTTGGTGAAGAAGTGGTGAATGGTGCAGATCAAGGAACACAGTTGTCTTCAAAGTTGAAAAGTTCACCAGCACTGCCTTCTCCCTCGCCCGAACGCATCTGATTAGCTTTGGTGGCATCCCAAATTGTTCTTATTCCTCTCATTGTGGTTGAGGGCATCTAACAGAAGGTGAATAAAACATACTCTATACATATCTCAACTTCCTCTGAGCAGGAACCGTGTCTCGCTTATCTTTGCAAACCTACAGGGGGCTTTGTGTGACCCGCACAGCGGTAATCGCACAACGTCCCGCGCAGCACTGGTTCTCAAATTTGGCTGCACATAGGAATCACCTGGGGAATTTTAAATTTTATTGCTTCCTAGGTCCTACTCCCATAGATTCTGATTTAATTGGTGTGAGGCGAGTCCTTAGCATTGAGATTTTTAAAAGCGTCCGGTTTTCACGTGCAACGAAAACTGAGGCCCGCTGTTTGGAGGGCGTTTCCTTTTCTGCACGCCTGATTTGTGCTCAGGACTCTGCCCTACGGGATCGAGGTGAGGTTCAATGATCTCCGTCGTCACGCCCCTTGGTACAGAACCAATAAACTCAAACCTCTCCGTGACAACCCCAGGGACTTGAATTCTAATCAGGCTGCGGGCGCTCTGCACCCCGCCCTCGCCTCTATGGTATCTTGGCGTCCCCTCTAGCATTTAAAAGTCGCCTTCCCAGTCAGCGGGGGCCGGCGCCTCCCTCTCTATGGTCGCCGATCTCCTAGCACCGCCTTGTTGGTATTTCATTCCGGAAGCGAGTCCGGATCAAAGAAGAGGAGGGACTTCACTCCCGGAAGTGATCCACGTGCTTCCGTTTTAGTTGGCCTGGGCACAGGGGTAGATTCTAGTGTACGCGCTAAGTTGGGGTCGCCGTGGACCTTGTGACCTGTCCCAGGCGGTGGTGAGTGATCCGTGACCTCTGACCTCAGTGTGACCCTGATAAAATGGTGTGGCCATTTCAGAGGTGCTGCCTTTGGGCCGGGTCCCGGGCGCCTCGGTTCAGTGTGGGATTTATTTCCCATGGCCCGGGGCTTCTGGCCCGCGGTTTAGAGTATTCTGCCCGGATCTGTGGATCATTTCTTGAATAGAAATGATCTCGAGGGACTGGGACATCGGGGCTGCGGGGCTCGATTTCCAGACCCGTTGTTGACGTCCTGTGTGACCTTGGGCTAGGCAGTGTTTCCCTTAGGGCTTCAGTTTCCACATCTGAAATGGGGTGGTTCAGCTCACTGAGGTCAGTGGCCCCTGCTGGTCTGATGCCCTACGATTCTTCTGCATCCTCTAGCCTCTGGGATGGGAGAGTGAACTGGAGGGGTTGGTGCTGACAGTGATGTCTGCCCCCAGGATTAGGAGGCCAGAAGGAGTTCCCTTCCACGGTGCCAGGCTGAGATGGATCCCCTCAGGGCCCAACAGCTGGCTGCGGAGCTGGAGGTGGAGATGATGGCCGATATGTACAACAGGTAAGGAGAGCCTACTCTGTGCTAGCCTGTCTTGGAAAATTAGCTTTGGTCACCCTTACCAAAAGGGGATGTCTTCTAACAAATTCCTTCCTGAACGTAGGGGAGCCTGAGGCCCATGCTTACCGTCCTCACACCCAGCCCCATGGTTGAACACTAAAGCAGGTGCAGTATAGGGTCACTGGAATGAGTTGGGCATTTAGATGGGGATGAAACTAACACTGAAAAAGCCAAGCAGGAAGAGAAGCTCCAATCCAGGCCCTGGTTAGATTCCAAAAACAGTCAAGCATTTGCCTTTTGACAAATAGCACATAGCCCATGTAGTAGTGAACATTTTTTAAACCCTTACCCTGTGTCAGGTACTTACTGAGCATTTTACACGTGTTACCTTTTTTTAATCTTCAGAATAAACCAGTGGGTTAATTTTATCAGTCCCATTTTAAGATGAGGAAATTAAGGCTTCGAAAGGTTAAATGACTTCCTCAGGGTCCACAGCTAGTCAGTAACAATGTCAGGACTAGTACCTCAGTCTGATTCCACAACTAGTACTCATGACCATTTGGCAAATTTGGGAACAAATCCTGGCTCCACTAATAACCATCATTATACTTAGTTACTTGGACCCTTTGACAATGGGTTTTCTCATCTATAAAATGGACATAATGATAGCACCTACCTCATAGAAACATCACAAATACTAAATGTATAAGAAAATGGTCTTAGCATCAAGCCTAACACATAGTAAACAAATGGTTGCTATTTTTATTGGTTTAAGTTCTTTTCATTGGTTGATTTATCTTGGAGGCTATAAATTAGAATGATTTTTAAATGTAGGCTATGAAGTCAGACTACGTGGGTTGGTAACCCAGCTTTGTGTGATCCTTAGTAAATTACTAAGCCTCTCTGTGACATAATTTCCACATCTATAAAATGGGAATAATGATTGTGCCTATCTCATAGGGTTATTGTAAGAATTGCATAACAGAATCCAGGTAAAGCACTTAGCATGATGCCTGGCACATAGCTAGTACTCAATAAATGGTTTCTGTTTAATTAGTCGTATATATGGACTCAGACAAGGTTCCTACTCACAAAGACGTTCCAAGATGATTGAGGTGCAAACTGAGGATTTACACTGCTTTCTTGGAGAAGGTAAAATCAGTATAGCAGGGCTGGAATGGTTGAGGGTTCCTGTGATGTGACAAGATGCTGCTAACACAACCTTGCCCCTCACTTCCTCCAGAATGACCAGTGCCTGCCACCGGAAGTGCGTGCCTCCCCACTACAAGGAAGCAGAGCTGTCCAAGGGCGAGTCTGTGTGCCTGGACCGATGTGTCTCCAAGTACCTGGACATCCATGAGCGGATGGGCAAAAAGTTGACAGAGTTGTCTATGCAGGATGAGGAGCTGATGAAGAGGGTACAGCAGAGCTCTGGACCCGCATGAGGCCCCAGACAGTATACACCCTGGGGTGCACCCCACACCTTCCCACTCTAATAAACGTGCCCCTGCTCGGGTGTCATCTGTGAAGACTGCCAGGCCTAGGCTCTCTCTAGAGTCTCCAGGAGCCCGGAGTGTGGTAGAGCTCTTTCCTGGTTGAAGAAGGGGTATTTGTCACACTGGAATGTGACTGTGTATGTGCGTGTATATGTGTATATATATATTAAAACAAGTTTGTTGACACCTGCTGTGTGCAAAGCAGTGTGCTTGGCATTTGAGAGTAAAGAAAACAGAGCCTCGACCAGCAGAGGAAGTCCAACCTAGTGTTTAAGAGTCTCCTAAGGTTTCACCCCGTGACTGCCACTTTCTGTGGCCCTTAACATGTCACTTCTGTGTACTTTAGCTTCCTCGTCTGTAAAGTGGGGATGATCTTAGGGCTATTGTGAAGATTTAATGAGTTAATATATGTAAAGCATATTATAATGCTTTCCCAGGTATAGCATAGTGACTGGGGCGTAGGAAGTAATAAATATTTAAAAAACAACTTGAACTTGAGTGGAGACAAACACACATTTCCAAAAATGATATGAAGAAATGATTTAGGGGAGAGGGTGAAAAGTAGCTGGGATTTAAGAAGTGAGTTTCCTGCTGGAGGTCACACAAGTGGAGCAGTAACATAGAGACCAGGGCTGACTGATGCATTTGCTGTCTTGCTCGGGAAGGACCAAGCCTAATTTTTTTCTTTTTCTTTTTTCCTTTATTTATTTACATTTTTTTCCTTTTTGCATATCATATTTTTGGTTTTTGCTAGTCAAGTGTGGTTGTGGGAGGAGACAAGCCTAATTTTGATCTGAATAGTGTCTTCAGAGGACTGCAGCTTTCAGAATGTGTGGGTCTCCAGGTGGGATTTTGGTTGACACCAATGCCACAGGGATAGTGGTACCTTCAAAGTGCGCCTTCATGGTGGAAGTGTCTGGGATATAACTATATAAGTCATTGGAGACAGTGAAGGAGACAGAATAGAGGAAGGGAGTTTTGGGGTTATGAGTGCAGGGTCAAGCCAGATTGCTTGAGTTTGAGTCTTGACCGAAATTTTTTAGCTATGTGATCTTGGGTGAGGCATTTAACTGCTCTGCACTTCAACTACCCCATCCATAAAATGGCAATAAAGGTACCTACTTCATTGGGCGGTTGTGAAAATTAAATGTGTTAATAAGCAAAGCACTTAGGAAAGTGCCTGGCATACATTAAGTACCAATAACGTTAGCTCTTTTCATTGCAAAGTTTGGTGTGAGGTGAAGAACCTCATGTACCCCTGACAAACTTCAAAACCATTAGGGGTGAAGCGGAGACCAGTAACGCTCCTTTCTAGGTACTGAAGTACAAATTTGGGTCAACAGGTGGCGCTGTCTGCTCACGGTCAGCGCCGCTGTGGACAATTCCACAAATGTTTATCACTTACCTGTTCTCCGCCAGCATCGCGCTTGGAAGAGAGGAGTGGCGAGGAGAATAGATATTGTATCTGCCCTCAGGTTTAGCAGGAAACATCAAGGATTCTCTGACAGCGCAGAGCTGGCACATCTAGAACGAGTGGTAGGAGTGGGGAGAAGAGGTTCCAGCTGGAGGGAATAGCACTTGCAAAGGCTTGAAGTGGCAGAAAGCGTGGAGCACTCAGGAAGTGAGAGGCTCAGTGCGGCTGCAGTGTGGGGTGCGCGGCGAGGAAAGGCTTGGAGGCTGGGCAGGCACAGCTCCAGAAAACACTGGTGAGCTGTGGTGAGGAGTTTGGACTTTCTCCTACTAACTGCATCAGCAAACTGTCAAAAGATTTATGTCTGTCAGTGTCAATGACAGGTCTGCATTTTGGAGGCTCACTCAAGCTGCCAGCCAGGGAGACAGTGGTAGAAGATAGTAGATAATGGATTAAGGGGCGGTGAGGCAGGGAGCCAGTGAGGACACAAGGGGGAGGATGCGAATCAGAATAGCTCACATTTAAGGGGTTGCTACAGTGTGCTAAGCTCTGGGCTAAATTCCTTAAATGTCTTACTTCAGTTAATCCTCATAACGACCCTGTGAGGCAGGTAAGATTATACAGGTGAAGAAGCTGAGGCTCTCAAAAGCTAGTAACTTGCCTAAGGTCATGCAGCAAGCAAGCGGCAGAGCCAGGATTCCAACTTAGATGCCAGGGGCCACTTTTAACCACTGCTCTAGGATTGGGGGAAATGGTCCCTAGCGAGATAGGTGTCAGCAGTTTCATAGTTCATTCAACAATATTTGTTGTTGGCCTGCTACATGCAAGGGGCTGTACAAAGTGCCCAAGGTGAATTAGCTGGGTCCCTGGCTCCATGAGCAAGTGGGGTGGAAGCAAGTGGGGAGGAGACAGAACATGCATACCAAGAACATAAGAAAGAAGAATGAGGTAGGCCCCTTCTGCCATAGGGAGGCGTCATAAACTGCTAATCCTCAGGTGTATTTTTGTTTGATTATCACAGTTTTGAAAGTCAGGGGGTGTCTGCAAAAAATCCAGACTTTGGCTTCTTTTCAAAATTTGGAAGATTTGACCACAGTTGACCTTGGCAGCAGCCTAATGCAGGATGGGCAGAGGCTTAATTGTCCACCAAACCTCCCACCACTATCTTCTTCCGTCCTTGTCATCAGCTGCTTGACCTGTAGGCATTTGGTCTGTGCCTTCTGCTCTGGGTGTTCAGATGAACTGGATGCTATATGAGAAACCATGCTGTAAATGTTTGTGCTAGGCAGCCTCAAAGATCACTGGGGTCCCCAGTGGTCCCTCCTTCCTGGGATTCATGCCCTTACCTAATCCCCTTCCCTTGAGCGTGTACTAGACCTAGAGACTTGCTTCTAATAAACAGAACACTACAAAGGTGTGGGATTGTACTGTCTTTTTCTTTTCTTTTTCTTTGTTTTTGAGACAGGGTCTCACTGTGTTGCCCAGGCTAGCATACAGTGGTGTGATCATAGCCCACTGCAACCTCAAACTGCTGGGCTCAAGTGATCCTCCTTCCTCAGCCTCTTGTGTAGCTGAGACTAAAAGTGCATGCTTCTTTACCCAGCTAAGCTTTCCAATTTTTGTAGAGATAGGGTCTCGTTGTGTTGTTCAGGCTGGTCTCAAACTCCTGGCCTCAAGCAAACCTCCTGCCTCAGCCTCCTGAGTAGCTAGGACTACAGGCATGAGCAACCAAGCCTGCCTGTAATGTCTGTTTTGTTAGTTTCTCTCTCTTGTTCCTCCTTCTTATTTACTCTGTGAAGCAAGCTTCCATGTTGTGAGCGGAACTTTGAAGAGGCCCACGTCATGGTAAGGAACTTAGGGCAGCCTCCAGCCAGCAGGAACTGAATCACTCACCACATGAGCGAGCTTGGAAGCAGATCCTTCCCCAGTTGAGCTTTCAGATGACTGCAGCTCTATCTGACACTTTGCAACTTTATGAGAGACCCCAAAGCAGTGGACCCAGCTAAGCTGCACCTTCTCTCCCGATCTAGAGAACCTGGAATAATAAATGTAGTTTTAAGCCACTATGTTTCAGGATAATTTGCTATGCAGCAATAGATAACCAATACACATATGGTCTGCATAACTTCTGCAAATGTCTGAGATGGTGCTTGGTCATTTTAAACCCACACATAGAATGTGCCAGGCACCATGCTAGGCACTTGGGATGCATCAATGAACAAAATGGGTACAGATCCTTGCCCTCTTGGAACTTATATTCTCGGTGGGGGACATAGTTTCTAAAAGTATTAATGGAAGTCTGGGTTGGCAGTGCTGTTTTGAAGGGAAGACAGTTCCTTCAGCATTTCGGGAAAGGTTCTTAACCTCTTTTAGGTCTTTGACCCCTTTGAAAACCTGACAAAAGTTATGGACTGTTTCCCCAAATTTGCATCCAATTTTAGAGATTTTTGTAAGATCTCCGTGGGCTGACCTGGGAGGAGTCTTGTGTTCAAGCATTGTTTTATGTGCTGGGGCAAAGAAGAACAAGATAGAAAATGTGGTATTGGAGACAGGTATGAAAACCAGTTGCTTTCACAGTCATGGTAGGTGTTATGAGAGATGTTCAGGGAGTGGTAAAAAGGAATGTGTCCCCTAGTCTGGGTGTCTAGGGAAGGCGGACACCCAGAAAGTGATAGGTGAGTAAGATTCTAAGGTAGGAATCTTCCAGGCAGGAGACATGGCGGGTGGAGGGTCCTGTGTTAGTGGTGGGCGGATAGTGGTAAGGAAGGTGGGCACGGGTCCCTGTGATCTGACTCATCAGGGGAACAGACACATCATGATGAGTTTTATCAAAAGGAAAACCAGAGGTTATATAGGTCACGCAGCAAAAGGATTTATTGCTGGAGTCAGGCAAGTTATTGCAAGTCAGGCCCTTAAAGGAAGTGACCCTTGAGTCAAGACCTAAAGAGTTGGTTAGCTAGGCCAGCACAGGGGAATGTTTCAGGATTAGGAAGAAACTTGAGGTGGGACAGAGCATGGAGTGTAAATGGATGTGAAGGAAGTCACCACAGTGAAAACATGAAGGGCAGACAGGCTAAAAGGGAGGCCGGGAGCAGCAGGTGGGCCCGGATGACACAGGACTCAGGGGACATGTTCAGGGGTGGGATTGGGAAGGCCAGGTTGGAAGGGTTGCAAGAGTCCAGACCCAAGCAGATGGTGATCTGGGCTTGGGGGGCAGCAGTGGCTGGAGATGAGAGGTCTTGAGAAGGCAGAAACCACAGGCTCACTGGCAGATTGCAGGTGGAGAGTGAGGCAGGGAGCGGAGTCTAGGATAACTCCAGTTTGTGGCTTACATGACTGGGTGGAGGGTGGTGCTTCTACCGACACCAGGAACAATGGAGGAGGGGCCGGTTAGGAAGAAGGGAGGTCATTTTTGATCACTTGAGATTACTGGGCACTCCTTATTGTCTCAGAAAATCCAAGGTATTCAGCCTCTGTCTACCATTCCTGCTGCAACCTCGCCGCGCCCCTCATGCTATGTGCTTTGTCCACACTGGCCTTTGTTCAGCTCCCCGAACGTCTCTTTCAAGCATCCTCCTGTTGTAGGATCTTTCATGTGCCGTTTCCTCCTTTGGGGTATTGATGAATCCACTGATTCTGACATGGAAAGCTATCTTCAGATCTTAGCACACACATCACCCTTAGAGATTCCTTTCTGACCTCCAGACTAGATCAAAGCCCCTTCCCCAATCACATGTTCTCATAGAACTACATGTCTCTCCTTCATGGAACTTCCTATAGATGAAATTACACTTAATATTTGATTACTTGATTCATTTATGCCTCTCTCCCACTGGACTTTGTGTTCTCTGAGGATAGGGTCTGTGTCTTATTCACCATCAAAAATTCCTAGTTGTTTTTTTTTTAAAATTGAGATATAATCCACATAGCACAAAATTCACCCTTTTAAAGTACACAATTCAGTGTATTGTACATTCACACAGTTGTACAGCCATCACCACTATCTAATTGCACATTTTCCTCACCCCAAGATGAAACCCCATAGCCATTAGCAGTCATTTTTCTCCCGCCTCCATCCCCCCACCCCAGTCTCCGGCAACCAGTCATCTATTTTCTGCTTCTATGGATTTGCCCATTCTGGCCATTCCATATAAACGCGATCATACAATATGTGACCTTTTGAGTCTGGCTTCTTTCACTTAGCATAATGTTTTCAAGGTTCCTCCACACTGTAGCATGTATTGATATTAGTACTTCATTACTTTTTATAGCCAAATAACATTATATCGCACGGATATACCACATTTTGTTTCTCCATTCATCAACCGATGGACTATTAGGTTGTTTGCACTTTTTGGCTTTCATGAATAATATGGCTATGAACATTCGTGTATAATTTTTATGTCAACATATGTTCTCAGTTCTCTTGGGTATAGTATATCCAGGAGTGGAATTGCTGGGTTATAATGGTAACTCTATGTTTAACTACAGGAGGAACCGCCAAACTGTTTTCCAAAGTGGCTGCACCATTTTATTTATATTTTTCATGGAAAGATTTATAAAAACTATTAGTTAGGCTAAATAAAGAATTTCTTGCACAATGAGTTAAAACAGATACTATTATTTTCAGCACTTAGCAGACTACAAAGCGAGGTTCAAGAGATTAAGTGACTCGGGCAAAATCACACAACTCACTAATCAGCTGCAAAGAAAGGATCTGGACCCAGCCTGTCTGCCTCCTGAGCCAGTGCTCTTGTCTACTAAGCTGGGAGGTCTCCAGCCAGGAGCCCAGCAGACACTGTGATATACTTAATCCAAGGGTGGAGTCAGAACAAAGTCTTAGGAAGGGATTACTTTCGGAGGAAGGGGAGATTGATAAATCCTATTGATTCAGATA
>NW_012145190.1:2604268-2616507 GCF_000956105.1 Propithecus coquereli
TCAGCCTCCTGAATAGCTGGGACTACAAGTATGCACCACCACACAGGGCCAATTTAAAAATTTTTTTAGAGATGGAGTCTTGCTATGGTGCCCAGGTTGGTCTGGAACTCCTAGCCTCAAGTGATCCTCCTGCCTTGGCCTCTGAAATAGCTAGGATTATAGGTATGAACCAAAAAGATATTTTTGAGAAATTGGCGGAAATTGAGTATGTGCATTACGTTAAGAAATTACTATAGGCCAAGTGCAGTGGCTCACACCTGTAATTCAAGCACTCTGAGAGACCGAGGCAGGAGGATCACTAGAGCTCAGGAGTTCGAGACCAGCCTGAGCAAGAGTGAGACCCTATCTCTACCAAAAAAATAGAAAAAATTAGCTGGTCATGGTGGTATGCGCCTGTAGTCCCAGCTACTCAGGAGGCTGAGGCAGGAGGATTGCTTGAGCTCCAGAGTATGAGGTTGCTGTGAGCTAGGCTGACACCACGGCACTCTAGCCTGGGTGACAGAGGGAGACTCTGTCTCAAAACAAAAAAAAAGCATTGTGGGCCAGGACCCTATAATTCTGGCACTTTGGGAGACTGAGGTGGGAGAATTGCTTAAGGCCAGGAGTTTGAGACCAGTGTGGGCAAGAGACCCTGTCTCTACAAAAAATAGAAAAAAAAATTGGCTGGGACTGGTGACTTGCACCTATAGTCCCAGCTCCCTGGGAGGCTGAGACAGGAGGACTGCTTGAGCACAGGAGTTCAAGGCTGCAGAGATCTACAATTATACCACTGCAGTCCAATAGCCTGGGCAACAGAGCAAGGCTCTTAAAAAAAAAGAAAGCAAAATCCAGGAGGTTCCTATCACCTACGTCACAACACTGGAAGTCCTTGTCTTCACAGAGGTCATTCCAAACTGACCACCCTAGCCTACATTTTCCACTTCATTTCCCATCATTCTCTTCATTTATTCAACAAATGTTTGCCACGGCTTGTTACACACCAGGTCTTGTGATGGGCATACGAATTACCTACCATATGGTGGTTCCTGCCCGCAAGAGATTTATATCTCGGGGGCGGAGGGACAGTGCAGGGAACTAAGCTGATAATTCTAGATCAGTGTGGGGGCCTCAGTAAAGGTTAGCTCAGTGTTTGGGGGGAGTTTGTGGGCAAGGCCCTTAACGCAGCCTAGGAGATCAGAGACAGCTTCCAGAGAGAGGTAGAACGTGAGTGGAGTTGCGGAGGATGAGTACATTAGACATGAACAAGGGAATCTGTCATTCCCACAGGAAGGAACAGCAGGGGCAAAGCAGGGAGGTGTGAAACGAGCTCTTCATTGCACATTTGCTTACTGAGTGCCCACTAGGTGCCAGGTGCTGAGAGACAGCAGTGAATAAACATACCAGATGAGGCCTTTGCCCTCATGGAGCTGACAGTGCATGAAGGGAAAACACGGAAATGCGGGTTAGGATGAGGAAGTGTCCCAGCTACGGGGAGCGGAGGGGTCCATGGACTGCTAGTCTCGCGGAGAGGGTACATGAAAACCCTGAAATTTGAATGTAAACAGGTGTGTATTTTCGCGCCAGCGTTTCCATAGACAGTGGATTAATAACATCTTTTGTATTCTCAAAGAGATCCATGACCCTCTTGGGTTAGGACCTTTAGGACCCTTGTCTTGAGTTAAGGAGTTTGGCCTTGATCTGGCTTCTGGGAGCCACTATTGCATTTTAAGAAGTGAAATCCTCAGAGCCTGACATGTGCTTTTGCCAGCAAGGACTCCTTGCGTCTTTTCACTGCTAAGCCTTTGCTCTTGCTGTCACCCCAGCCTTGACGAATGGAAAGTGCAATACTTAAAAGCCAGACAGACCTGTCTTCGCATCCTGTGTCCAACCACCATGTTCCAGCTGCAAGCCTAGTTCTCTCCCTCTGTGAAAAATCGTGAGGTTTAAACGAGACCAGGATGTCTTGAGGATTTAACAACAGTATTTTTGGGGGCAAGTGCCCAGCATATAGTAGCCACTCAGCAAATGTTAGTTCTTCTCTTGGCTTCGTGGCTCAATTGTCCAAGGGTCCCCTCTTACCTGAGGCCTTCTTGGAGCTTTCTGTGCAGTCGCTCACGTTCCCAAAGAGCTTTGTGGGTATCTCAACACACTGAATGAAACTGACACGCAATGGGATCACACCTCATTAATTCACACCACGGTTGTCCAAGCAGGGACACCTTCCCTCTGTTTTACAGAGAAGGAAACTGAGGCTCAGGAGGCTGAGAGATTTACCTGGAATCAATCGATTACTAAGGGTCTGGAAGCAACTGATCACCACGTCTTCTGAAATACTGACAGCAACAATACTTGACATTTATTATGGTTACGATGCCAAATGCTGTACTCAGCATTTTACCTGCATGATAATCCGTAATTCCTTCGGGACAGGTAGTAAGTTCCATCGTTTACTGGGAGAAAACTGAGCACAGAGAAGTTAAGGAACTTGCCCAAGGTAACCAGGGTAGTATGTTTCCAAGTTGAGACTCAGACCTCAGTCTGACTGACTCCAAAGAAAACCGTGACATTCTGCTTCTCGGAAAACACTACTCCCAGGTGTACAGTTGAAAACCCCACCCAAGCCCGCCCTGCATCGCGGTTGGTCTACTCCAGCCGAGTCGTTCTTTGTTTTGACCAAGGATACAGAGGGCACTGCCTGACGTTAGAGGGGGCTGAGGGAGGAAGTGGGGGTCCAGGGTGGAAATTCAGGCGCTGGGGCGTGTGTTAGAGGGAAAGTGTCAGGGGACTAGCAGGCGAGTCACGTGCGTGTGAAACTCGACCTAGGGGGAGGGGAAGGGAAGGGAGCCCCCGCCCCCACCTCGGGTCTCAGCTCCGGACGCGTGTAAATACAACCATCAACTCGGGAGATCCACCTCGTCCGTGCCCCGCTCGGTGGACCTGTGGCGTGGGGCGGATTCCTAGCTCCCCGACTTCTCACGGGGCAGAGGAGGGGAGATCACCCGGCCGTCGCGCTGAAGCTCTGAGGCCGCCGGGACCCGGCATGCAGAGGAGAGGCCGGCGCGGGTGAGGCTCAGGGCTGGGCCGCCGGACCCTGGACGCCCAGTGTGGACGCGCCGCGAAGGCGCAGCGCTCGCCGAGGCGTCCGCAGCTGCAAGAGGCTCGTTTGCCCCCGACCCGAGGTGAGCAGCTGGTGGGGTCCCGGCTGTGCGTAGCTGAAAGCCACCCGGCCGGCTCCTGCCGCCACTCCCAGGCTCCCCGGGGAAAGCCCGTTACCTGAGCCCGTGAGTCCCGCGGCAAATTGTCCTGTCCCTCGTCCTCCCCACCCGCTTCTTTCCTCCAGCCCCTCCTACTCCTCTCTTCCTCTCAGGCCCCCTCTTGCTGCACTTCCTCTGCTTAGAGAAACCCTCTTGTCAGAGTTCGAACGAACCTCCGGGGCGCCTGAACCCAAAGCCCCATTTCACAGATGGGGGCACTGAGGCCCCCCCGGGAGAAGTGACTCGTGCTTTCCTCCCCTCGCTCTTGGTCTTTCTTTCTTGCCCTTCTCGGTCCTTCTGCTCGTCTCACCCTGCCTGTTGCTCCCCGCCCCCGCGTCCCGTCTTCTCCCGCGGTGGCGGCCGCGGCCGCGGCGGGGGTGGCTCGGGCGGCTTCCCTCCCTCTGGTAAACACGCCCGCCAGCCCAGCCGCCGCCACTGCCCTTATAAAGTCAGCAGCGGCCGGACTTCCTGCCGAAGTCCGAGCCCCTCCCGGGGCCTGAGGGGGCAGGCGGCCCCCCACAGGGGCGCAGCGTGGTGTCCTGCCCCCCCCGGAGTGAGTGGGGCGCGCGCGGACGAAGGGGTGCCGGAGGGCCCGCCCTGGGTCTCCTCCTTCCACGTGGCAGCTGTTGGTTTGGCCCGCGAGACTATCTGGAGTTGGGTCGCCTGGTGTGGAAAGGGGGAGGGCTTGCTCTCGCCCGGCCCCAGAAGGAAGGAGTGGTCTTAGAGGGGCAACGGGAAGCGGGGTGTCTTAGGCAGCCTTAGACTTCCCCTTCTTCCTCCTGCCTGGTTCTGGGGGTCCCTCCTGGAGTTAGAGGCCAGACGTGGGCCAGCGGTGCTTCAGAGCGCACTCTGTCCCTAGCTGACCTCTGGGGACCTGGGGAAGTGCATTCTTGGCCCCCAGGAGCTGGGTTCCGCGCGCCCTGGCCTGGGTGGGAGAGCCCGGCAGCGCGCCAGGAAGCTGCAGCGCGCACACAGGACTTTCCTTGTTTCCGATAGTGGCCCGGCGGGAGCCCAGCGCCGCGTGCGCCCCTAGCACTGCTGGTGCCCGCGGAGCTAGCTCGGTGGCACCGACTGGAAAGCTCAGGGCTCTATGGGGCCTCCATGAAGGCCCCTTCGAAGGTCGCCCCGAGGGATCTCAGGAGCCACCATGATGCAGGACCCCTCCCAGGGACCGCTGGGGGGCCCTTCGCTCAGCGTTGTGTTTCTGGGCAGGCTCACGGCCAGCATGGCCCCCACGCTGCAGCAGGCGTACCGGAGGCGCTGGTGGATGGCCTGCACGGCCGCGCTGGAGAACCTCTTCTTCTCTGCTGTGCTTCTGGGCTGGGGCTCCCTGCTGATCATGCTCAAGAAGGAGGGCTTCTATTCCAGCATGTGCGCAGGTATGCCTGAGAACGGGCCAGGTGGGCTGGGGGAGGGACGGTGGAGGGGGTTGGTGGAAGCCAGAAAAGGACAGGTGGCTTGGAGGACAGAAAGCAGGGCTGCTCAAGACCAAGCACTGGGCTGGGAGCTGGACAGCCTCACTTGTTGGCCTCTTCAAACTTCATCCGGAGCACAGGTGGCATTCTGCCCACTCTACCTCCTTTATCTAATCCATTTGTGACTGCATGCCAGGTATCCTGCTGGGATTCACATCTTGGGACTAATCGCAGAGCCCTAAGCCTCTGAGAGCCTCTGGTCTCAACCTCTGTGAGGGAGAAGTGCTGCACCTAGCTGTGTGAGGAATTTCTTAATAGGGCTATTGTAAGGCTAAATAAGACCAACGAGTGCTGCCCCAGGTGGGGTTTGAATGTAAAGGGCCAGCAGTCTCCCCTTTTCAGAACCTCGGACCCCTGGTTTTCAAATCACTCATTGCACAAAGTTGCCTAATTTCATCTAGGACAGACATTGTGAGTGTGTGTGTGTGTGTGTGTGTGTGTGTGTGTGTGTGTGTGTGTGTGTGTAGGGGTTTTCCGTTCTTCATTTCAATCACCTTGGCCTCTTGTGAGTGGCCCAGAACAGGGAGTGGAAATTCTAACAGTCCTTGAGAGGAATAACGGCAGCCCCTGGGCTATCTGCAGCTGCCTCAGGGCAGGAAGTCACCCCTCCTGGCGTGTGGGACTTCAGTCTGATGTGTATCTTCCTTTTCTGGGAAGGAGAGTGCTGTGGCGACAAGCTCAGCCTAAGCAGCTGCAGGGATGTGGAGTTTGGCTCCCCGCCTTCCTCCTTCCCCCCTTCCCCACCCTCTGTGTTGTGGAACAGGCTTGGACGGAAGGCCAGCTTGCATTTGCATTTGAATCCCGGCTTCCACCACTTTTCCCAGCTGGTGACATGGCTGTGAGTTCCTTAAACACTGAGCTTCAGTTGCCTGGTCTGCAGAATGGGAATGATAATAATTTCTATCCCGTGGGAGTGCTGTGAGAGTCCACAGTGCTTGATAAATGCTAGTGTCCTTCTGGCTTCTCCTGGCTCCTCAACTCAACTCTCTGCCTCGCAGCACTTGCAGTGGCTGTGGGAGAAAACCGATCCCTTGGGGCTGGAGGTGGGGAGGTCTTAACATCTACTCCGAACAGAACAGAACCGCAGCTGGTCCACCCTGGGGGCTGCCTTACCCCAGCCAGTGTTGTACAGAGCAGCAGGTGATACTGAGGGATGGTGACTTGCCCCAGCCTTCTGGCCTCAGTTACAAAGCGTTGGAGGGGAGGAGGTAGAGTTGGCAGCTGGCCTGGGAAGGCAGGGGGGTGTCAGCGGAGGAGGCCTGAAATGAAATGATGGGCGTTCCAGGGTGCTGTGAGAACCAAGTGGTGAGTTACTGGGGGACCACATGATACCTTAAGTCCTCTCTGAGTTTACCCTCGAGACTGGAGAGAACCTTCCTGCTGCTGCCTGGTGGCCTTGATACCTGCCGCTGCCCATCCGGTAGCTTCTTCCTGCCTTCTCCACCTGTGGTGATGATGTCTTTTAAATCAACTTTATTGAAGATTAATTTACATCACGCATTTTGATGAGTTCTGACAAATTTATACACCTCAGTAACCAGCACACAATAAATATTTAGAATATTTCCATCCCCCCCAAAGCTCCTGCTTCCCCTTCGAAGGCCCATACCTCCATCGATGCCTTTAAAAAATATGTAAAACAGCTTTATTAAGATAAAATTCACATACCTTACCAGTCACACATTGAAAGTATACAATTTAACGGTTTTTAGTATGTTCAGAGATGTGCAGTCATCACCACAGTGAATTTTAGAACATATTCTTTACCCCCCAAAGTAACTCTGTACCCTTTGCCAGTACCCACTCCTCTCACACCTCTTTCCACCCCCAAGCACTAGACAACCACTTACTTACTTTCTGTCATAGGTTTGCCTATGACGAAAGTTAGATTTACCTATTCTGAATGTTTCAGAATGGAAATGGAATCTTATAATATGAGGCCTTTTGGGATTGGCTTCTTTCACTTAGTATAACGTTTTCGAGGTTTACCCTTGTAGCATGTATCGGCACTCCTTTTCTTTCTGTTGGAGAATAGTACTCCACTGCATGGATCG
Organism: Propithecus coquereli; assembly: GCF_000956105.1. Lineage (NCBI taxonomy): Eukaryota > Metazoa > Chordata > Mammalia > Primates > Indriidae > Propithecus > Propithecus coquereli. Next base: position 2,611,031 of record NW_012145190.1, read on the forward strand.
ACCACATTTTATTTATCCATTTGTCAGCTGATGGACGTTTGAGTTGTTTCCACTTTTTGGCTCTTGTGAATAATGGTGCTAATTAGCATTTGTGTACAAGTTTTTATGTGGATATACATTTTCATTTTTCTTAGGGATATGTCTAGGAGTGGAATTGCTGGGTCATAAGGGTTAACTATGTTTAACATTTTGTTTTCCAAAGTTGCTACACCATTTTACATTACTATCAGCAGTGTATGAGGGTTCTATTTTTTCTACATCCTCAACATTTGTTATTGTCCGTCTTTTTTATTATAGCCATTCTAATGCTGTGGTCCCCAACCCCTGGTCTGTGGCCCAGTAAAGGTCTGTGGCCTGTTAGGAAACAGCCTGTGTATCACCGCTTGAGCTCCACATCACCTCGCCACAAACGAAGACACCCCCCACCTTGGTCCTGGGAAAAATTGTCTTCCATGAAACCGGTTCCTGGTGCCAAAAAGGTTGAGGAACCACTGTTCTAGTAGATGTAAAGTGGTATCTCTTTGTGGTTTTGATTTGCGTTTCTCCAGTGGCTAATAATGTTGAGCATCTTTTCATTTGCTTATTGGAATATCTCTGGAGAAATGTCTATTCATTTTAAACTGGATTATTTGTCTTTTTATTAATAAATTATAGGAGTTCTTTATATTCTCAGTACAAGACCCTTATCAAATATATGATGTGCAAAATTTTTCTTCCATTGTGGGTTGTCTTTTCACTTTCTTCATGGTGTCCTTTGGTGTACAACAATTGTAACCATTGATGAAATCCCATTTATCTATTTTTTCTTTCGCCACTTGTGTTTTGGTGTCATGTTTAAGGAACCATTGCCTAATCTGAAGTCACAAAGATTTACACCTGTGTTTTCTAGAGTTTCATAGTTTTAGCTCTGACATTTAGATCCAAGTCTGGCTGTTTGGGATTAGTAGAGGTGACCAAAGTGAACCCCTCTCCTTTTCTCAGAAATTCTTGGAAAGCAGGTTCAACATGCCTCTTTGCCTTCCACCTCTCTTCCCTTCAAGGTACTCCCGCCTACCTCCTTGAGGCTATCAGGCTGACTGGGAATGCTGTTCCCTCTTCTGGCCTCAGTCATGCCACCTCACTGGGAGTGCCCACTTTCTGCTTCTTGGAGCTTCATTCGTTGCGGGTCTCAGACTCCCTCTCCAGTGTCCCAAGAACACACAATAAGACCAGGAATCTTATTAAGACCAGGAAAGAGGCAGGCAGCATGCTTCCAGCTCTGCTATGTGCTGGTTGGCTCAGTTGAGCCAGTTACTGACTTTCTTGATACCTCAGTTGCCTTGTACGTAAAATGGGACCAGTAATCCCAACCTCATGGGGCTGTTGTGAAAATGAAATGAGAGCAAGCAGACACAATTGCAGACTACAGGTGGGATTGTTGCTATGTTCTGGATGCAGCTTTGCCATCATTTGCTGTGTGACCTTAGGCAAGTCACTTAGCCCCTCTGGATCTTCATCTCTTTCCAAGTCTGTAAAATGGAGTGAACAATTGCCAACCCTCCTGCCATACAGCAATGATGGAAAGATTAAATAATACCATTTAACAAATACTTAAAGAGCTCGACAAATGTGGTGAAATCATTACTGAGGTATTCATTAGTACCAGCTTTGGGGCTCCCTGGCCACACCCACTGTCTTCTCAGTGACTTCTGCTCTCTCTACCCTGGGGTGGGTAACTGACACACCTATATAGGGGAATCAGCTAAAGCAGTCTCTGTGACTCAGAATCTAGGCAGGGGCAGTTCAATTTGTCATATACTACTGTATATCCAGCATAAATGCCCAAATAATAAAACAGTGTCTCAAGTTCTTTAAGCAGTTACTATTTGTTAGTTAGATCTTTAGTCCTCACTACAAATCTGTGATACAGGTATTATTATTACCTCCATGTTACAGAAGAGAAATCTGAAGCTCAGAGATGCTAAGTAACTTGCCTGAGGTCACACAGCTAATCAATAAGGAGCAGGATTCAACTTCAGGTCTGACACCAGGACGTTTCTGCTGGCCCTCGGAATAGTGTAGATGTCCCTGATCTCTGACAGCTAAGGTTCTCCCAAGGGAGTTCAGCCATAGATAAGACATCACCTAGAGCCCAATCCTTAGGTATTTTTGATGAATGCACCTGTGTCAATGGCAGGAAAGTGAAGCATCAGGAGGTTAGGAAAAGAACACTGACCAGGGAGACAAAGAAAATGGGATGATTTTGTGAGTGTGTGCTGTGTGTGCGTGCGTGGCAGTCCTCAGAGCCAGCCTCCACTGTCTGCTTTTCACAGACGAGATGTCGGAGCCTTGGAGAGTTTCAGCGGCACTGCGAGTAGTCGGGATTTGAACCTGGCTCTGTCAGACTCCAGAGGTGCATGCTTCACCATGATCCTGTTTTCCAGTGTTTCCCAGACCTAGCCATTTGCAGTCCACTGTCACGATCTTACATTTCTGTGTGCCATAGGTACTGTTATTTACTTAATAATTCCTTTTTTTTTTTTGAGACAGAGTTTCACTCTGTGGCCTGGGCTAGAGTGCAGTGGTGTCATCATAGCTCACTGCAACCTCAAACTGCTGGGCTCAAATGATCCTCCTGCCTCAGCCTCCTGAGTAGCTGGGACTACAGGTGCACATCACCATGCCTGGCTAATTTCTTCTATTTTTAGCAGAGACAGGGTTTCGCTCTTGCTCAGTCTGGTCTCAAATACCTGACCTCAAGCTATCCTCCTGCCTCGGCCTCCCAGAGTGTTGGGATTATAGGCGTGAGCCACTGCACCCAGCAAATAATTCCTTTTTAATCAGCCCACTTTTCAAAAAAATTAGACTTAAAGTGTAATATCCTTGGAATTTTGGGTTTGATGTTACTCCTCACACACACATCATACAAAATACATATATATGTTTCTAATACATAGTAATACACATTTACATATATGTGTATATTTCTAATACACATTCAAATAACTAATAACTGTGAAACCTCAAAAACTATTCCATGTACCGCTTAAACCCATCTTGAGTACTCACATGCTGTGCATACCACACGTTGGAAAACAGTTTTCTTTGGCTTCAAAGCCCAGCTCTGTCACTGGCTTACTGAATACATTCTCCCTGTCCCATCCCATGCCTCCCTTTACTTCTCTATAAAAGTGGATGGGTTGATGCCAAAGACCTCTTCTGTTGTCATTAACATAGATACAGGACTAAGAGGTCTTGGCGTCTTGGGCTGGCTCCCTTCTTGGTTCAGAATTTGGATTTTATCCAATGACTCAGAGTGACCAGGCCTCACAAACTAGCTCACATTAGTCAGTTATGTGCAGCTGATCTGTAAAACAGAAGCAAATGTATTAAGTGACTTTGAGTCTGTAGCAGTCCACTGGGCTGGACCATCCATCAGCGGAAGAGCACATGTCCTTGTCAGCACTGGCATGTGCTTGGGAAACTTACTAAGCTGGCCACGCAGAACAGAGAGGCCCTCTAGGCCAGTGGAAAACTCTTGGCCTTAGAGATTCTTTGAGTTTGAATCTGAGCCTGCCTCTAAGAAGCTGGGTGACTGTGAGTTGCTTTGTTTCTTGGAATCTCCTCATCTATAACACAGGGACCATGATACTCACTTTTTAGGGTTGTTGTAAGGATTAAATGAGATTCTATCTGGAAAAGCACGGCGCAAAGTAAGTGTTAATTAATCGCAAGCTAGTGGGATTGTTTGTGAGGGAAACTGTCATTTGATTGTGAAAGACTTAGGAACAGGAACAGTGTCTGATTCAGGGGCTACAAATTCAAATGCCGGGTGGGGCCAGGCAGGTGATAATAGTTGGGTAAAGCAGGGCAAATGTAAGATGACAAATGTCTGGGAACTAAAAGAATGGTGAGGACTTGTGTGACCTGAGCAGGCAAGCCCTGGCGAAAAGGGGTGTCTTCCACTCAGCTCCAATAATGGCCAGAACATCTGAGTTTTTCAAGAGAAACCAGAAATCTGGATTTTTTATGTGGTAACTCCTGCTTTTAAACGGGCCCCTCATTATAATTTACCACACTGTAAGGGTCAATACTGCCAGTCAAGCAAAACATGAGCGTGGGGCCAGTGCTGGTCACCAGTTTGCAGCTGCTGGTCTATATCATCTTTGTATTTCTTTTTGCTTTACCCATGTCCCAACACAGCGCTGACATACAGGAATTATCTAGTAAGTCGGTGTAGAATGAATAAACCGGTGCAGACAAACTTGGTAGAGAAATGAACCGCGATCATAAAGATCACTAAATTATGGGGCTAGCCTGAACCCCAAAGGCTGTGTGATCTAATGCCCTGACCGCTTCCTCCAGGTGCCAGAACACTTTCCCCAGCCTCCTTGGCAGATGGTACCAATGAGGAACTCCCCATTGCCCAAGGTGGTTTCTTCCCTGCTTGGCCAGCGCTCAGAATGTGACAGTTGTTTATGGTCTTCCTTTTGGTTACACGTAGATCACTTTACGCTTCTGCTGCCTGCATGCCCTTTGGATACCTAAAGTCAGGGGTCATTGTCACCACTGAGGGCAGATGTCCCCCTACCCCAGCGTCAAGGCACTATCACATCCACCTGTTTTGGTCTCTGCACAGCATCTGTCACTCTTTAAATCAGCATCTATTTGTTTCCTTATTATCTAATCAAGCCCCATGAGAGCTGAGAGCTTCCTGTCTCATTCTCTTGGGATCCCCAGCTCCGAGAGTATGGCCTTAACCATATCGTGACCCACCAGGAGGGCTGTTGTCTGCCCCTTCATCAGCTATTTCAGGAGCACCTTCTCTGGGCCGGGCACTGTGCAGAGCTCTTTGTTCACCGTCTACAAGTGAATCTTTCTAAAGAGCACTCTCTTTACAGACAAGGGGCCTGAGGCTCAAAGAGACGGAGTTACTTGTCCAAGGTTGCACAGCTAGGAAGGCTGGTGGTGGGAATTCAGAGCCTGGGCTGTCTGCCTCCCAGGTGCACCCTGAGTTTGTCCTTGGCAATGCCTCCTAGTAACAAATTGGAAGCCAAGGAGCAGCCAACTCATGACTCACTGAGCATTGAGTAAAGCGAAGTCACCCTCTGCCCCCTTCCACTAGCCTTTCTCCTTAACTTGTCACAGTTCCAAGTTGGCAGTTTACCTTGAGGAGAAGTCCTCCAGGCAGACTTCTGGAGGGTAGAGGGCAGTGCCGTGGTCCTGATTCTGTGCCTCAGTTTCTTCATCTGGAGAACGGAGGTACTATATTAACTGACTCATGGGGCTGCTGTGAGTTAATATATAATGACTATTTACAACAGTGCCTGGAACATAATTAAATGCTCAGTAAACATTAGCTATTATTATTTTATCAGAATGTTACTTATCAAGAAAGCTTTCCACTCTGGGAGGCCGAGGCGGGCGGATTGTTTGAGCTCAGGAGTTCGAGACCAGCCTGAGCAAGAGCGAGACCCCGTCTCTACTAAAAATAGAAA
>NW_012145190.1:2616639-2659938 GCF_000956105.1 Propithecus coquereli
AAAGAAAGCTTCCTCTAAGTTTTTTTTCTTTTCTATTTCCTCGGACATAAGGAAACAAACCTAGGCAAATTCTTGGTATGGCCATTAGAGCACCACTCACCACCTTTGCCCTAGAGTTGGAGGTGCTTTCTGTTGTGGGGTCCATAAAATCCCCTGAGCTGGGAAATTGAATAAATATTACAACTTGGTAAACACTTTGATGTCCATAATCTCATTTGAACTAGTTGGAGGCCTCAGGTCAGGTGTGTGTGTGACTCTCCCAGGGTCACATACTAATTGCTGCTATTTACCGAGCCCCCCTCCAGGAGACATGACTCTAGGCTACCCCCAGGGTCACCTGGCATGGGACTTGAACCCAGGCCCCTGACCCCAGGGCTGCTCTCTTCTGTGCCCGGCGGCTACTGCTTTCGTGTGCTAAGTCCCCCCCTTCCCCCTCCTCAGTTGAGAACATCACCAACAGCACCCAGGACGAGCAGCGCCAGTGGCTGAGCTGTGACCGGCAGGACGAGATGCTCAATGTGGGCTTCACCATCGGCTCCTTCGTGCTCAGCGCCACCACCTTGCCGCTGGGGGTCTTCATGGACCGCTTCGGCCCCCGGCCTGTGCGGCTGGTTGGCAGGTGAGGTGGCTGGGCTGTGGGGAGCTGGAGGGCCGGGACGGTGCTGCAGGGACAGGGGTGCTCAGAGGGCTCGCAGGTCAAGCCTTCCCCCTTCCCTGTGTCCCCTGCAGTGCCTGCTTTGCTTCATCCTGCACCCTCATGGCCCTGGCGTCTTGGGACACTGAAGGTGAGCTGTCCTCTCGAGCCCCCACAAGAAAAGAATGGGTGGGATGAAGGCAGATGTTCACCCCAGCTCTGCCCTTGGCCTCCCACTGCTCCTCATGCCCTCATCTGCCGCTCTTCTTCTTCCCAGTTCTGTCTCCATTGATATTCCTGGCACTGTCTCTGAATGGCTTTGGTGGAATCTGCCTAACGTTCTCTTCACTCACCGTGAGTATGACATGCCTGTCTTGGCAGCAGGACTTCCGGTGGGGGGGACGGGGCGCGTGTGAAACCATGCAGGTGGCAGCTAAGGGTGGGGATCAGGCTGTGTGTGTGTGTGTGTGTGTGTGTTTGTGTGTGCTTGCACAGTATGTCTACTGAGCTCTGTTCTAGGGGCTGAGGCCACAGCACAAACAACTTGACAACGTCCTCCCCTTCCGGAGCTTACGTTTGGGGTAAACTAATAAATTATGTCAGTAGTCTTAAGTTCTGGGAAGAAAATAAAACTGAGTAACCTGATAGTCAGTGGGAGGGAGAGTGTGTCCGTTTGCCACGTTGTGGGAGAGTGGGCTGTCCGCGTCAGATGGCTTGAGACCGCACATGCAGTTGTGAGTGTATGAGGTTGAACTACGTGGAATTGTTAATATCCGGCTGGGCTTGACCTATAAAAACGGCTTTTTCACGCGGCTCGACCTATTGCACGTGTGTCTGTGTTTCTCTAAGTGTGTATGTTTATGTGTGTGAGTACAAAGGTTAAAGGCGTAGAGTGTGTTGGTGGGGGGAGGGGAAGGTTCCTGGCTGGGCCGGCTTGGGGCGGGCTGTTTATCTGGGACGAGGGCCTCCTGACAGCCAAACTGGGTGTTTTTGGCTGAATTTCATCTTACCCCAGCAGCTGCCTTTAATTCCAACCGGGGACATTTCACAACTCTCTAAGGAAGTGGATCCCTTCCTCCCGCCCCGCTCCGCAGCCCCTTCTCCGCCCTGTGTAGCTTGGCTCGCTGCCCTAAATCCCTTTCCTCCCCGGGCGCGGGGCCTGACCTCCGACCCTGCCCTGGCTGCCTGGGGTCTCGGCGGGTGGCTCCTCCCCGCCGTCTCCTGGCCGCCTGTAATCTCCAGCCAATCGCAGGGCCCGGCCCCGCCCCCTCCCCGCCCCGCCCCCGGGCCGGCCCCGCCCCCGGCCGCCGCGCTAGCTAGCGGTGCTCTGCCTGGCCCCGCGTCCAGTGCTGCGACGGCGGCGCTGTGGCCGACAGCCTGGGGTTAGCGCCGGTCTCGCCCTGCCCGCGGTGCTGGGCGGAGACAGCCCCCGCGGACCCTTGCGGGGAGGGGGCCCTGCCTCCCCCAGGCCCTGGCTGCCTTCTCTGGCGTCCTTGGCAGCGTGCCTCACTGATCCGGGATGCCAGGGAAACCTCTGCCCGAGTGAGGCCCAACCTGGCCCCGCTCCCTCTCCTGAGCCACATGTGGGAGTTGGACAAATGGGTTCTCTTGTGTTTAAACACCTTCTTTCCCAGAGCTGATTGCGGTCTCCCTTCAGAGCCTCAGTTTCCCCCTCTATGGAGAGGGTTCAGCTTTGTGTGGCTTCTAAGGTCTTTCTCAGCTATGGGATCTGGTGACCTGGGGAGGATGGTGGGGCCGGAGGGGGGTGTGTACAAAGGACGTCATGACTTTGCCTTCTCTTCCCCTGAAGGCCTGGCTCATGCTGTTGACAGAACATACAATCAATTAATTCTCTACTGATGGGGGTTCTGGGCCAGCTCTGCGTCAAAGTCACCTCCTCTGGAGACCTGGCCTGTCCCTGCTCCCTGCCTGATTCCCACCGTCGCCTCTCTGGCCCTCCCCAGGATCTGTCCTGATCCAACAGAAACTGTGGGCTGGGACATTTGGGGCCACCAAGAGGGTTAAGAGGCACCATACTGTTACAGGGTCAGCCACGGTCACAGCCTTGCGTTAGGGCTAGGATGGCCCCAATAGGAGAGAAGGTCATTAACATGCTCTGTGAACTTGAGTATCGTTCTTCACTTCTTTCCCTCTCTGGGCCTCCATTTTCTCATCTAAAATGAGTTGGACTAGGTCAGTGTTTTCTTAAATACCTGTTCCATGGGTTCTTCAGAGCTGCCATATGATAAAGGGGTTCCCTAAACAACAAACTTGGAAAACCCTGGGGTTAAACAAAATCAACAAAATTTCCCTTTGAAGGCACTCCTGGGAGCCTTTTAGATGTGAAAGTGCATCGTGAGTTTGTAGGAGGGGAAAGAGCACAGTTTCCCAGGTTGATTTTGCCGGGGGCTGTTGTTCCTGGAGCTCAATTTTCCACAACGGGGCTGGGAACCCTGGGTGTGTGTCGGGGTGTCCCCTGTTCATGGGCGCCACTCTCGCCCCTCAGCTGCCCAACATGTTTGGGAACCTGCGCTCCACGGTCATGGCCCTCATGTTCGGCTCCTACGCCTCTTCTGCCATCACATTCCCGGGAATCAAGGTATGGAGCTGCCTGCGGGGCCAGTGAGGTCCCCGGGGTTTTATTTTGCCTTGACAGGAACTGGGTGGGGCTAGGTGAGTAGTGGCTGGTGCTGCCCCCTGGGTCTGACTTCTCTGCTTCTTCAGCCTCCTTCTTTCCTACGCTGGTGTCCCAGTGAAGGCCTTCCTCCTCTCTCCTGGGCTGGTCTCCCTGTCTCTGATCTTTTCTGTCTCTAATCTGTCATTCCCGTGACTTCCAGAATGATCTTAGATGGAGAACTGGCCCACACACCTGCTCAAAAACCTTCAGTGGTTTTGTTTCACCTGCAGAATCCATTCTAACCCCTTCACATGCATTCAAGGTCCCCGACTCTCTGGCCGCTTCCAACCTGTTGGGGCACATCTTTTTCCACTCCTTTCGAAGAAGCTGAGTGACTTGCTCCAGGGTCACAAAGCCTAGTCCATGCCAGCCTAGATGCTGGACAGGTCAGCTTGGAGGACCTCGGAGTCAGGAGGCCTGGTTTTAGCTTGGACAAGGTGGGGGCCTCTGTTTCTTTCTCTGTCAAATGATATCATAGCACCCATTGACTGGGTCATGATGTGCTCCTCAGACTCCACCTTGGGCAGTTGATTTGTTAATTTAGAGGGCACTTTTGCTCAGACTCTCCAAAGGAGTTTGAGAGTGTGCATAGGTAGGGTGGCCATCAATTTTTCTGGTGGGCAGGCATAGAGGGTGAGTAGTTTTCCCTTGTCTTCAACTAAGGGAGTAGGGTTTGAGGAGCCAGATTTCACCTCCACACATTTGGAGCTGTGGCCATTTGAAACTCCATCCTGCCACAGGGAGGAAAGGACCCCAAGGCTGTGAAGGAGCGAAGTTTTTCCCAGGCTGCGAGTGGAGCTCTGGGCAGGAGCCTGAGGCGAGAGCAGACATCAGTCATCCAGGTGGAGGGTACAGGGAGGACAAGAGGAGGACATCGTCCCTGTGCACCAGCCTCTCCCATGAGAGGGGCTGACACATCTGCACAGAATCCCAATCCATTCAGAACCCACCTGTCCTGGGCTCAGGAGCCCTTAGGCAGAGCACTTGCACTTCCCCAAAGCACCCAGTTGTGGCACCTGGGAGCACCTGTGCAGGGCGAGATGAGGCTTCACAGACTGGGTTTACCTTTCCCCCAGGGAACGTGCCAGGAAGGTGCAGGATAAACGCGGTGAGGCCTGGTAAACCTAGAGCGTTAATTTTTCCTTTGCATATAACATGAAGTGGACATTTTTGTGTGAAAATAAACATGAGTATTGGAGTCATAGGCAAAATGCATATACCTTTTTAAGATAATAATTGAGATTTCAATGACATTTTGAGCAAGTGGCCAGCCACTTCAGCACTCTGTGGGGACTACTTCACTCCTCTTTAGGAAGACTTAGGTAGAAAAGGAAAAGGAATGGTGAGTCTTCTGAATCTGACTCTTTACTTCTGGCCTTGATTTCCTCATCTGCAAATTGGGCACAAGGAGTTGGGTAGAAGAGACTTTCCTTTAAGGCCTCTGAGGCCTGGGTTCTACCTCAGTGGCGTCTAGGGCCAAATGGCCTCCCCCATGAGCCTGCCCCCTCTCCCACAGCTGATCTATGATGCTGGTGTGGCCTTCGTGGTCATCATGTTCACCTGGTCCGGCCTGGCCTGCCTTATCTTTCTGAACTGTGCCCTCAACTGGCCTATCGAAGCCTTTCCTGCCCCTGAGGAAGTCAATTACACGTGAGTGGCTGGCGTGGGCAGGGATTCCCCAGCTGTGGTGACAGGATGGACAGAATCAGCTTTGGAGGCCAGGCGCAGTGGCTCACGCCTGTAATCCTAGCTCTCTGGGAGGCCGAGGCAGGCGGATTATTGGAGCTCAGGAGTTCGAAACCAGCCTGAGCAAGAGCGAGACCCCGTCTCTACTAAAATTAGAAAGAAATTAATTGGACAACTAAAAATATATAGAAAAAATTAGCCGGGCATGGTGGCGCATGCCTGTAGTCCCAGCTACTCGGGAGGCTGAGGCAAGAGGATCGCTTGAGCCCAGGAGTTTGAGATTGCTGTGAGCTAGGCTGACGCCATGGCACTCTAGCCTGGGCAACACAGTGAGACTCTGTCTCAAAAAAAAAAAAAAAAAAAGAATCAGCTTTGGAGCCAGAGAGACCTCAGCTGAGATCTCAGCCTGGCAAATTGCCTGAGCTCTCGGAGCTCTGCTTTCTCATCTGTGCAACAGGCCTGTTCCTACCTGTCCACAGGTGTTTTTAAGTAATAGAGCTGGCACATAACAGGTGATCAAAATATAGTAGCTACAATGTTATTGTTATTGTCCTTTGTGGGTCTGGAGGAGGAGATCAGAGTAGGAGGGACCCCAGCAATAGCACCAGATACCATATGAACCCAAAAGGGGGGATACAAAATAATCAAGCACCCACCTTTTGTGGGGCAACCTGAATGCCACCTTTTCCCAACTGCGTATCAGTTCATCAGGGGTAGGGGGGGATGCCCCACAACAAGTACATAGGGTGACAGTCATATAGCTGACATTTATTGAGTGCCCACTGTATGCCAGGCACTGTACTTAGCCCCCATACCATTCTCAAACAGCTGTATGATGTAGATTCTATTATTAACTCCATTAATAACAAAAGTGCAGGAAACAAAGTGACTTGCCGAAGGTCATACCATTGAAATGGGGGTGAATCTAAATTGGGAATCAGGCTGTCTGCCTCCTGTCTGAGGTTTTAGTACAGCCTCCTCCATGGGAACAGCCCAGGTGAAAAGCAGCTGATGGACTCTTTATTTACTGGGCACCTGTGCTAAGCTGGTTTCTGGGCCAGGCTCTGAGCAACACAGACAGGAGCCCAGCATTTGGGAGCTTATTACTGGGCATGTTGGTGCTGGGTAGAGGGGTGCTTGGCACCACTGGGACAGACTGGGGAGGCGGCCTAGCGGTAGACCATTGAGGGTGGGCTCTGCGTGGCTGGTTCCCACACTCTGTGGCCTGCCTGCTGGCAGGAAGAAGATCAAGCTCAGTGGGCTGGCCCTGGATCACAAGGTGACAGGTGACCGCTTCTATACCCACGTGACCATCGTGGGCCAGCGGCTGAGCCAGAAGGCCCCTAGCCTGGAGGAGGGGGCTGACGTCTTCATCTCATCCCAGGATGTTCGTGGCACCTCAGAAAAACTTCCTGAGAGTGAGTGTCTGGTCAAAGTGCCAGCCTTGGATGGGAGGGTGGGTCCTCATGCTTGGTGAGCACTCATGTCTGAGTATTTATTTATTCTCTTTCAGTCCTTACAACACCCCATGATGTAGGTGGGGCATGCTCCCCATTACAGGTGGGGAAATCAAAGCTCAAACAATGCTGGAAAGTTCAGATTCAGGGGTACCCTGCTGGATTCTCAGGATGGGGGAGGGAGGAGCTTCCAGAATAGGGGCAGGGTCTCGGGGCCTGTGGGGCAGCTGGTTTCCTCAGGGCCCTCTGCAACCTGTGAGCCTACTGCAGCAGGTGCAGCCAAGCCAGCCAGCCTCCTGGCAGGGCCCCTCCAGCACCTGGCTGGCCAGTGCCCCCTGCTGGCTGCAGGAGGAGCCGCACCCACCTGCATGGAGCACTTCCCAAGATACTTGAGACCCCTGGACTGTCCGTCACCAGAGGGGGGGTTTGAGTCCTGCTCCCCAGTTACAGGCCATGCGACTTGGTAGATCACCTGGTCTTGCTCTTGATTTCCTCATTTCTTAGACTGGCACTAATAGCATCTACCAAACAGGGGAGTTAGTTGGGACAATTGAATGACACGGTGGACGTGGAAGCTTTGTAAAGTGCAGAATGGTGTGCGGTTATGAGGGTGGTTACCCCGCTGCCCATCCTCAGAGGTCGGAGTGGTTAGGGTGTGAGCCCGAGTCAGGCTGACCTGCACTTCCAGGCCCTGTGAGCTTGGGCAAGTCATATAACTCTCTGAGCCGCAGTTTCCTCATCTGTAAAAGGTGGTAACGATAGAGTTGTCGTCAGATTTGATTGAACAGGATAATACATGCCACGTGTGTAGCCCATAGAGTTATTACCACATGAAGCATAGGTGGTCACCTGCACATGTTCTGTGGAGAGTCTGGGGGCAACGGAACCTGAACCTTTGAAGAAACCTGTCCCTCCCCAAAGTCACATAGTGACAGAGCTCCTGCTAGAACTGCATGAGCTGGGGCAATCAGAGGGCGGTGGAGGGCCTGGGGTTCAGGGGCGCCCCCTGCTGTCTCCCCAGGGTCTGTCCCCTTCCGCAAGAGCCTCTGTGCCCCCATTTTCCTGTGGAGCCTCCTCACCATGGGCATGACCCAGCTGCGGGTCATCTTCTACATGGCCGCCATGAACAAGATGCTGGAGTACGTTGTGACCGGCGGCCAGGAGCAGGGTGAGGTGCTGCCGAGGCCCCTGGGGGGCGGGGGGCACAGGTGGGTCACCCTGGCTGAGCTCTTCTCACCATGCCTTCCCCCCTCCCCACAGAGACGAATGAACAGAGAGAAAAGGTGGCAGAGACAGGTAGGGAGAGAAGAGCAGGGCTGTGGCCCACAGCTACCTGTCCTTGCCCACCCTGCAGGGGGTGGGACTCCTGTGGGCCTGGGCCCACCCTGGTGACCCTGTACATTGGGGGATCTAAGAGTAAGGGCTCAGAGGAAGGCTGTTCTGGTCTCCGTTGTGCCAGCTCCTGACCTCATTTCCCTTGCCGTCCTGCCCAGTTGGGTTCTACACCTCCATATTTGGGGCCATGCAGTTGTTGTGCCTTCTCACCTGCCCCTTCATCGGCTACGTCATGGACTGGCGGATCAAGGACTGTGTGGATGCCCCGGCTGACGGCACTGCCCTCAGAGATGCCAGGTGACCTGCACAGGGATGGCGACAGCAAGTGGTCAGACAGTGCTTTCCATTTTCTCTGTGCTTTTATGACCAGCATCATATTTCATTCTCCCGAGAGCTCTGGGAGAGCAGGGGTGCCTACCCATTTTACAGATGAGGAAACTGAGACCAAGAAAGGCCACGCCTTGCCTGGTAATAAGAATAGCTAATACTGAGTGCTGCCTGTGCGCTAGGCCCCTTGCATTGTCCATTTAGTCCTATAACAGCTCTCTGAGGTAGGTACATTTTGTTTTTTCGTTTTTTTTTTTTTTTTTTAGTAGAGATGGAGTCTCACTATGTTGCCCAGGCTGGTCTTAAACTCCTGGGCTCGAGCAAAAAAAATTTTTTTTTTTTTTACGAAGTACTCTCATTTTACAGTTAAGAAACGTAAGACACAGGTTACACAGTTAAGTAACTTACCCAAGATCGCACAGCTTTTAATAGTAGGCTCCAGAGCCCATGTTATAAAGGGTATATTGAAAAGCCTTCTGAAGATGCCAGGTGTGGCTATGCACACCTGCAGTCCCAGCTACTTGGGAGGCTGAGGCAGGAGGATCACTTGAGCCCAGGAGTTTGAGACCAGCCTGAGCGGCATAGCAAGACTCCATCTCTTAAGAAAATAACTTATTAAAAAATAATAATAAAATAAAGCCTTCTTAAGTCTAGGAAGAGATAGAGTTGGTATGTTAGATACCTACTACTGTATAGTAAATTACCCCAAAGCTTGGCATCATTAAACAAGAAACATCTATCATCTCATACAGTTTCTGAGAGTCAGGAATCTGGGAGAGACAGGCTCAGGGTCTCTCATAAAGCTGGAGTCAGGAGGTTGGCCAGGGCTGCAGTCATTGAAAGCCTTGACTAGGTTGGAGAATTGGCTTCTGTCCAGTTCTTCCCACATGGGTCTCTCCAGGGCTGCCCAGGACACGGCAGCTGGCTTCCACTTGAGCAAGAGAGCTAAGAGAGAGAGAGAGACCAAGATAGAAGCCGCGGCGTCCCCTATAACCTAATCTTAGAGGTAGCATACCATTGCTTCTGTAATATTCTGTTGGTCACATAGAGCAACCCTGGTATAGAGTGGGGGCGGGGAGACTGCACAAAGGAGGGAATACCAGGAGGCAGGGGTCATTGGGGGCCGTTTTGTTGGCTGGAGACCACCGTTGGGCCTTGAACCCAGGTCTTCTGACTGCTTTTGTTCCTTTTGTGTTAATCCAAATAGTCCCCGTTTGTCCTGAGAGGATGGGAGAAGGAGAATAGGAGAGAAGGCATCCAAGGAGCAATCCAGCGGCCTCCCTCCTTGCAAAAGTGCCTGGCCCTGGCACCCAGCCTTCCTCTGCCACCCTCTGCCCCTGATGGCCAGGGTCCACCAGCAGGGACCTTCTGTCCAGGACAGATGGGCGGCCCGCCCTCACCCCAGCCTACTGACCTCTCCCCTGGGCTGGCTTCAGAGCCCTTGACCATAGCAGAGACAGAAGCTTGCGGAGCAGTCAGGGTCTAAGCTGCTGTCCCTCAGAATGGCGTCTGCTTTTGTCCAGGCTGGTGGGCAGAGACACCTTCCTGGGGCTTCTGGTGAGAGACAATGTGAGAATTCTCCATTCTCTACCTCCCTTCCCATCGTTGGTTCTCACACTGCAGTGTGCATGAGAAAAGGGGGCAGTGGAGACATTTGTCGACATGCAGATTCCAGGGCCTCGCCCCTGAGATTCTGAGGCCTGGGGTTAGGCCTGCGAATCTGCATGTTAAGAAAGCCTCTTGCTGCTGCTTGTGTGGTTGGGTGGGGGAAACACAGCTGGAGAAATGGTTTTCTACCTTTTCTGCTGCCCCAACAGTGGAGGCACATCACAAGGGGCCCGAGAACCAGGGAGCTGCTGGAGAGGTAGAGGCAGTGGCCAGTGACTTCCTTTTCTGCTCAGGGATAGGGTTGCTGCCAAGTCCCTCAGACCACGCTACTGCAAGATCCAGAAGCTCACCAATGCCATCAATGCCTTCACGCTGACCAACTTTCTGCTTGTCGGTTTTGGCATCACCTGCCTCATCAACAGCTTGCACCTCCAGGTACCTGTTTCCATCCTTCTCCTCTTCCTGCCCCCAGGACTCCTCCAAAGGGACGTTTCACCCAGCGCCTGCCTTCCAGAAGCATGCATGGTTCCCATCCTCCAGTCTGGGTCTGACTATTTCCAGGTTCTCCAGGAAGTGTTTCCGGTAGATTGGGTTGGCGAGACGGGTAGGAACATGCAGATGGGCTCAGTGCAGTCCCGGTTCCCTGTTCACCCCACCCCTCCTCCTGCCTCGACACTCTCTCTTAACCTCTTCACTCTCTTTGGTTTCAGTTCGTGACATTTATCCTGCACACCATGGTCCGAGGTTTCTTCCACTCTGCCTGTGGAAGCCTCTACGCTGCAGTGTGAGTTCCCTTGGCTAACTGCCTTCCTGAGTTTTGCCCCCATAACCAAGGAATCCCAGAGCAGAGTTAGAAGGGCCCAGAAATCCCCCAGTGCACCCCTCCCACGCCCACCTCCCTCGAATGCTGACATCTCACATTTGTTGGGGATCCCACTGCCCTCTCTGAGCCCCTCATTTCTTCAAAGGCAGCCCACCCCCCTGCAGTATGACTTCTACCATGGGAAAGTCTTCCCTTAGAAGAAGCTGAAATACTCGGCTTGAAGACACTTTGTTCCTATGTCTGCTGTTTGGAATGGCACCCCGAGTGGCCTCCACTGTGCCCCATGCCTGCCCGCAAGAAATTTCCCAAAGATAGTCTTGTTTGCCTTATAATTTTCCTCCTTCATGTTGAGCACCCCAAGTTCCCTTTCTCTCCTGGGCTGGCCTCAGAGCCATTTGGATTGGTTTCATCACCATATCTCAGCACCTAGAACAGTGCTTGGCACATAGTAGGAGCTCGATAAATATTTGTTGAAAGAAGAAAGGAAACAGCAAACGTCTCTGGTTTCCACTGCCAGGCGCTGTAGTGACTCTCGCCTGCATGGGTGATGGAGTAATATAGGACATTACAATAGCGATGACAAAATCATGACCGTTATCGAGGGCATCCTGCATGGCACAGGGTGGCCCCGTGACCGCCCCTCCCTGATCTCAGCCTCACTGCCGCCATCTTGGCAGGGGGCAGCTCCTTTCCCTCCATCTGCTGAAGCCAAAACCTTGGAGTCCTCCTTGATTCTGCTCTCCCTCACGCTCCACGTTCAGCCATCTGCGGTGCTGCCAGCTCCTCCTTCCATGTATCCCGAATGCGACCCCTTCTTGTCCCCTTCCGTCTGAGCCGCAGTCATCCCTAGCCTGGATTGTGGCAGTCCCCAAGCGGTGTCCCCACATCTGCCCTGATCCTCCCTCAGTCTATTTTTAACACAAGGGCTGGAGTCACCTGTTAGACATAAGTCTCTTCGCGTCACGCTGTGGCTTCCCATCTTATCTCACTCGGGGTACAAGCCAAAGACTTTATCGTGGGCCAAAAGCCTCCACAAGACCCGGCCCCAGGAACTGCCTGCCCCATGCAGAGAGCCTGAACTCTCAAGCACTACCCTGCCTGGCCAGTGGAAGCAGTGTCTGGGGGAAGGGACCCGAGGGGAGCTGGGCTGGGCTGGAGACTACACACCCCTGCTCTGCCCCTCTCCTGCACAGGTTCCCATCCAACCACTTCGGGACGCTGACAGGCCTGCAGTCCCTCATCAGCGCTGTGTTCGCCCTGCTCCAGCAGCCACTCTTCATGGCCATGGTGGGACCCCTGAAAGGAGAGCCCTTCTGGGTGAGAGCAGGGGTTGGCGCGGGGGCAGGCGGGGGGAAAGGCAGGGGCAGGGGGCCTGTATGTGAAGGAATCCCTCACTTCTCTCAGCCAGACATGCCTTGGAGGGCTCTAATCTGGGGGTTTCCAAGCTGGCTGCCCCTCAAAACCCCTCACATAGTGTTAAAAATACAGATTCCCCAGGCTACTGAGTCAGCATCTCTCAGCCTGACCCTAGGAATCTGTTTTAAATAAGCTCCGAGGTGATTTGTGAAGTGGCCCATTCCTGATCTTTGGGCCTGTGTTCAGGAACCACTGGTCTGTCCAGTTCCACCCAGAGCGGGCATCATCTCTCCAGCACCCCTGGAAGGGAGTTCCTCCCCTCCTGGCTCAGATACCCTCAGTGCTCAGTGGCGGGGCACCCACCCCTGCAGGAGGCAGCATCGCTGTCGTTAGAAAGGCTTTTCCTTACACTGAGCTGACATCTGCCTCCCTGAAGCTGATCTTCCATCTGCCCTGTGGGGCCACCCACACGTAGGCCCTTCTTCCACAAGAACTGGGATGAAATCACTGCTACCATTTACTGAGTATGCACTATGTTCTAAGCGTGCCGTGTACATTTTTTCACTTAATCTTTGTCACAGCAGCCCTGAGAAGGAGACACACATAGTTGTGATTACTCACCGGAAGTCACACAGTGAATAATGCAGGGTGGGATGTGAACCGAGTCAGAGCCCATGTGAGGGCCACTGTCCTGGGCCTTCCAAGCTGCCTGTCCTCCAGGCTGTGCATCCCAGCTCCTTGAACCGGTCCTGAGAGCCTCCTCTCACCACCCTGAACACGGTCCCATTGGTCAATATCTCCAGTGGTCAGAGCTGCCAGTCCAGAAGATCCCATTTCTGGAGCAGCCTGACCAGCCCAGTCTCCTACAGTGCTATGGCCTTCTTCATATCTACCCAGAGAGTGCCATAGAGTGTGGGCACTGCCCAGGCTCTGCCCCTTATTAGACCCAAGCAGTCTCGTCTCAGCCACTTGGCAAGGTTGCTGAGCATTAAATGAGATATTGGGGGAGCAGTGATTGCACACAATCAATACTGACTGTATTCTTCATTCTAGCCCAGGACCTGCAGCAAAGATGCCCGGGCATTTTGGGGCTTGACCTGTGGGTGGCGTAGTCCTTCCGGAGCTGGGCACGGGGTGTCTGGGCATATCCCTGCCTCTTCCCCTGCCCGCCCCCTGTGTCAGTTCTCTTGGAAGCTAAGGAGGGTCCCTGAGGATGATGAGGGCAAAGGGGTACCTACTTGACTCTCTTTCTTTCTCCTTGCCCCAAAGGTGAATCTGGGCCTCCTGCTGTTCTCACTCCTCGGATTTCTGCTACCTTGCTACCTCTTCTACTACCGTGCCCGGCTCCAGAAGGAGTACATCGCCAACGGGGTGGGCCCCCTGAAGGTGCTCAGCAGCCCTGAGGCAACGACATAGACTTCTGAGGCAGAGAGACCTGGACAATAGGCACCCAAGGCCTAAGCAACCAAAGGGAATGCCCCATATGGCTTTTCTACCTGTAACATTCTCATAGAGCCAGGGGCCATAGATTTATAAATACCAAGAGTTCTATTTTTGTAAGGACTTGGAAAAAGGAAAAAAAAAAACCCTCCAAAAAAAAAATCCCCCAAAGCAACGCTCCATTGACCGAAGCTAGTCTCTGTGCTAGAGGGATTGGGCCTCCTTCTTCCTTGGATTGGAGGACACCAGGGTGTGGGAGGCCCTTTCTCCAGGCCTTCGTCCTAGGGCCTGCCTCCTGGTACCCCATGCAGCTTGTGGGATCAGCAAACAGGCTACCCTCTAAGGTCCCAGCTGCCAAGAGTGTGCATGCATGCATGTGTATGCCTGTGTGCGTGTGTGTGACACAACTTTCCCTCAGAAAGAAGGGCCTGAGGTGCTGGCTATGCCCTGGGTGGGGTGTGGCGGGTAGGCCCCTTCTAGAGGCTGGAGGGCAGGTTCCCTCCCTGGTGCTGCTTCTTGCAGGTCTTAGAGGAAATAAAAAGGGAAGTGAGAGACTGGCTGGTGTGCACCTGTCTTTAGGGGTGGAGGGGGGGCCACACCCCCATCCCTCTTCCTTAGCCCAGCTCAGCTGGGCATTAATAGGCCGGGTGGCATGCTGGCCTGACTGCCTCTGGCTGTCTGGCTCGCTTCCCTGATCCCAACCCTGCCCTGCCTTTAGTGCCTGGAGGGAGTCCAGATTCTGCCCCCCCACTTCCCAGGGTTTAGGATACATCTGGAAAGCTGGCCTTTCTCCATACAGGGGATCAGGGGAGAATGCTTTAGAAAGAATGCTAAGGGGTGACTCAAACTTTCCCACCAAAGCATCCGCAGGCCTGCTGAAAGGAACACTTTTTTGTAGTCTCCTATTTTATCTTAAAACTGCATGTAAATTTTGAGCTTCACTCTATATTTACATTTAATTTGAATATTAAAGTACGGCTTTAAAGTAAATAAATAAAGTGAGGCTTTAAAATAATCTGCATCAAAAGAAGACACCATCTTTGAGACAAGAGACCTTCCAGAAAGACACACCTGATTTATCCCAGCCCCACACCTGCGCATGCCCCGGGAACACAAGCCTTAGAGGTTAGCAGGAGTCCTAGAATGAATGGACGGACAACTAAGATTGGTGGAGGATCTGTACATTCTACACCGGTATCTCATTTCACCCGCACTATAGCCCAAGAAATCAATACTGTCATCCTGTTTCATAGATTGAGGAATCAAGCCCAGAAAGGTTAAGGCACAAGCCCAAGGGCACACAGTGGTAGGTGGTGGAGCTGAGCTTGGAACCCCAGCAGTCTGACTGCAGAGTCCAAGCCACAGGTCTTGCCTGGGCAGCTGGGCAGAAATGAAGTCCCAGGCTTCTTCCCAGTTCTCAGCTGCCCTCTCAGGGCTGAGAGTGACCTCAAAAGCCTTACCCATGCTCCCCCACCTCCCCAGAAAACCCCCTGGAGGACCTCCACGGGTTAGCGCTGGAAGACAGCATTCCAGATGAGCCATTTTCTCCCCCTTTGTCTTAGGTTCTCTTGAGAAGTCAATAAAAGACTGACCTATCCATTTTCAGATAAGAAAACGTGTTTAGAGGGGTCTGGAGACCTGGCTGCTCCGAGCCCAGACTCCTGACTTACAACACTGCCTTTTCGCAAACACGAGATGAGAGTTGGACAGCACCCGGCCACGGGTTCGGCGGCCCCCAGAGGGCCTGCCCGGGTCTCACCGCGCTCTCTGTCCCGCACCCTTGCTTCCTGTCCGAATAGTCCGGTGGAGGCTGACCGACGCGATGAACCGGCCGGGGTGAGGGCGGGCGGAGGGGCAGGGCGTGCGCGCCAGGCGCGGTGTGCCCGGCAGGCGGCGCTGCGTGGCTGCGGCCGGCACAGCCTGGGACGGGGTGCGAGGGGGCGGCGAGCCAGGAAGGTAACCCCGACCCTAGCCGCCCGCCCGTCCGCCCTTCCCGCGCCTCGGCCTCCAGAACCCCTACCCTGGGCCTGCTCTGTCCGTCCTCTGATCTCGCCCTACGCCTTCCCGGACCCCCACCCTTTGAAACGTTACCTTCGGCCCCACAGACCCCCGCAACGGAAGGAGGGGGTCTCGACGCTTTCCCCTGGCCAGCTGAGCCTTGGGACCCGGTGGGAGACGGAGGCAGAAATTTTGGCCTCCCAGGAGAAGGGCGTCTCCCCGTGGGGAGTTTGGGGAGGGGGCTGGGCAGGGGCGGAAGCGAGCTAGAGCCGTGTTTGTCGCGGCGCTGCCGAGTGGAACAGATGGCTGCGGAGGGGAGAGGGTGCGTGGCGGAGAGGAGGAGGGGTGCGGGGGCTGGAGGATGAGGAACGAGGAATTTCGACGCCCCGAGTCTCCCAGGAGAAGCCCCCCTCCCCATCTCTTCCAAGAAAGAGGGGCGGGCAAGCGCCTGCCTTTCCCCGGAGAGCCCTGGCCTCTGGCCCGCGGCAGACCTCGCGGCACAGCCCTGCGCCCCGGGGCGCGCCCCTCGCCCCGCAGGCCCCCCGCCGCAGGCTAGGCTGGCGTGGTGGAGGCCGCGGGGAGCGGCCCGGGTCGCAGGGGTTAATGGGCCGCGGTCCCAGGGGCGAGGAGGAGGCGGCGGGAAGCGGGCTCAGGGGCTGGGAGCGAGCTCTGGGATCGCAAATAGCTAAGGAAAAACGTGTTAATTGCAACTCTATGCAGATGGGCTGGGGCTGGGGGAAGTGGGGGGGAGAAGGTCAGCGTGGTTGGACCCGAGCCGAGGTCTGAGGGGAGGGCGGCGGGCCGGGGCAGGGACGCCCGGGTAGCCACCTGGGCAGGTTCCCTGCCTTGAACCTCAGGGGAGCACGCGGGTCCCCGGGGATAAGAAGCTTCCGCTCTGACCCTCCGCCCCAGAAACGAGGCGTGGGGCTCTTCCATGGCCTCCACATCCCGGGTCCAGCAGTTCAGCGTCTCAGGTCGCCACGAAGGGAGGGCGGGGCGTACCCCGCGAGCGTCCGCTTCCGTTCTGAGGGCGTCCCAGTCTCCCCTTGGCTGCGGGCCCCCACCTCCTCCGTCTGGCTTGGCGTCCTCTCACTTTGCCTCCCCCATCCTTCCTTCCCCGTCGCTGGCATCACCCTCCCCACGCAGGAGCCTTGTCTGTGGCTGCCACCAAGTGTACCTTCTCTCCCTTTGCATTCTCCTGTCTGCCCCCCACAGACCACCCCACCTTCGAGATGTTTCTCAAACTTAAGAGTGCTCCATAACCCACCTCCACTTGTTAAAATGCAGATTCCAGGGCCCCCTTAGCAATCTGATTCAGCAGATCCGAGGGGAGGGAGGGGAGAGGAAGGGAGATGAAGGAATGAGTCTGCCCTGGCTCTTCTCTCTCTGAGCAGGGTCTTGCCTTCCTTTCGCGGCTGCCCACTGCGCTCCCCTCTATTTTGGCCTCACCATCTATCTTCCTCCTCCTCGCCCGCCCAGCCGTGCCTACTCTCTTAGCTCCCTGCCCCCTCCTCATCTGAGGTTCCTAGGAAGGCCAAAGGCTCTTGAGGTGGGCAGTTTGGGCCTGAGGGGGGATGGCAGAGCCAACCAAAGTCCCCACTTTCAAAGAAAGAGCCAGAGACACCTCTGGGGTTGGAAGAAAACCAGAGGAGGGAGGCAGAACTTGAGGAAATACAATAACCACAAACATTCAGGTCACCTTTCCACAGGCAATTGTAGCTATTCCCCACAACTCCTTCTAGGCAGGCACTATTGCCCCCAGCTTACAAAAGAAAAAAAAAGAAGGAAACAAACTCCCAAAAACTGATGTTCAGAGAGGTTAAGTAACTTACCCAAGGTCACACAGCTAATAAGTGGAAGAATAATTAGGTCATTCCCCCATCTACTGCCCCTAAACCATTTCTCCAGAGGCCACTGGATAGCTGTCCCAAGCCTGCCCTCCCTCCCCCTGCCCCAGGGGCAATGGGGATGGGAAGGGCATGGTGTACAGAGATGAAAGGAGATGCTCAGGTTTCGGAACATCTGACAGGTCTGGCTGGAAGCATTAAAAATTCATATAGAAACCTGATCCCAGCTGGACCTTGGGCCTGCCACCTGGACTATCCCTGGCCTTGTGGCTTCTCAGAGTCCGATGGGCAAATTTCCCTTCTGCTGTGTCCTGGGAGCCCCAAGTCTTTGTATTTCATAGCAGAAGAGTTCTCTCATGGATTAGGGATCTGAAGTTGGGAGCCAGCAGCTCAGAAAGCAGGGCCGAGAACCCTCCCCCCAATCTGGGTGTAAGAACTTTAGAGGCTTAAGGGCTTATAAACCTTGTCATCTGGCGTCCTTCTATTCCTCTCTCCAGGCGGTTAGATGCTCACCCTCAGTTCAGCAGGACTGCCTCCTGGCTGTGCTTCCCAAGGTGGCCAGTTGGGGGCGGCCATCTGCTTTTGGGGGAGCCAGAGCCTGAGCCTCTATCTGCAGCTTGGAAGGACAGTGAAAGAACCCCCATGTATGGTCAGAAAGCGGAAGTCTTGGCCTTGGAGAAGGGTTCTGGAGTCTGTGATCTGAGGAAAGGGGAAGAGATTTCCTTGTTTGGGGGAGATTGAGGAATTTTAGGGTGCATTCGAAATAGGTTTGTGGGTTTCAAGTGCAAAATAACTGATACAAACATTCTAACTGGCCTGAAGGTTTGAGATGAAGCCATGAGGGAAAAGGCTAGAAAAGCAGTTGGTACCGGATTCTGAAGGATCTTGGATGCTTTGCTAAGGTGTTTTGATCTTTAACCTGTAGGCAATAGGGAGCCTTTATAGGTTCCTGAGCAACATAATGACATAATGCAAATTTTGATCAGTTAAATCTGGTCACCATGGACAGGCTGGGTGGGAGGGAGAGATTGAATGTAGGAAAACCAGTGAGGTTATTGCTATTTTCTTTTATATTCTAGGCATGAGGTAATGAGTAGCTGGAGCGGGGAGGTGGTGGGGGGAATGGGAAGGAAGGAATGGATTGGGGCCAGGCGGGGGACTGGGTAACTGAATAGATATAGGAGATTAGAGAAAGGGAGGCGTTTAACTACAACTAGGCTGGGTGTCTGGCAGAAAAAAAGAATGCAGAATGGGGGTACACTCACAGGATGTGGGAGGTGAATGAATTTTATTTCTTTCAGGGGGTGGGGAAGTCTCGGACAAGTCCCTTCCCTTTTCTGGCCTCAGTTTCCCCATCGGAACATTGGTGGGGGTTGGACTGGATGGCCTTGAATGTCCCCCCTACTCCAGGGTGTGCGGCTCAAGGCTGTAAATCTGGGTTGTTTGGAGAGCCTGGGGGTCTGTGCATGCCAGATCTCTGGGGGTGGTCTCTATGTCGGGTCTTGGTTGAGCAGGTGTGCAGCGATGCCACTATTTGGGGTGCATCTGCCTGTTTGTGGGACCCGTGGGTGGTTGGCATGCCTGCACGTGCTGCGTAGCTCTGCTTTGGGCGAGTGTGTGTGAGGGAGAGCTCGAGAGTGTGGGTGTGCATGTGATGGGCGTCCGTGGGTCTGTCTGGGCTGGCGGTGGTAGAGGTGGGGGTTGATGGAGAGTGGCATTGCTTTAGGCTTCTTCCTGAGGCTCACACACTCCTCCTGCTTTCACTGTTCTGAAATAGCATCTGGACCGAAGGCCCATGAATATTTCACAACGATAATTCTGTGACCTGGACAGCCTGCCTCTGATTTACCAGCATCCCTCCTCCCCCTGCCCAGGCCTGGCAGCCCCTCCCCCATCACAGCTCTTGCTGGCTGGCCCCCCAGTCTGACTCATTAGCCTGCTCAGAGCCAGCCTGACACAGGCCCCTGTAAGACCCCAGACTGGGAGCTCCCCAGTTCGTGACCAGCTGTCCTTACTATCCCCCCACCCAGCCCACTCCCTTATCCAGAGTTCCCCTGCCTCAGGCCTTAGTCGCTAACCCCTTCCCATTTCTCCTTCCTCTCCTCACCATCCTCTAACTTACCTGGCCAGAGTCACAGAATCTCAGCTTGCCTCCTCCTCAAGCACCAGCATCCAGGCCCCCTTTGTCTTTCTATTCGCACCTCCCAAGCTAGATTCTTAACCCTCAGTTCAAATTACCAAACTTCTCTCCAGTTGCTTCTGTTTGAGACTCACCTCTAATCCTCACCCCAAGTCCTTCTTTGCCTGGGCTCTTCCCTGTTCCCAGCCTCTCCTCTACCGTTCAGAAAGATGAAGTTTCTGATCACACCTCAAGCTGGGAAAGTACCCTAGCTTGGGATTCCTGTTCCTCTGATCACTCTTGGTCACTCTTCCAGCCTGCTTGGAGCTAACTTGTGCTACTCTGACCTGGTCCATCCCTGATGTCGTCTACCTCACAGGAGCCAAGGGAGAGAGACCTCATGTCTACAGGGTTGCTGTGTAAGGCTGTGCAGGCTGTACACTGTACAAGGGCCCTCAGCAAAGGGGGCAAGTGTGAGCTGAAATCCAGCCTGAGTTTCTGCTCGCTAAGGCGTTTGCTCTGACATTCTCACATTTACCCAAAACTGTGTTTGGGCTGGTTGTGGCCATGGATGTCCAAGTGACTCCTCCTTGCAAGGGGAGGTGGGAACTGCTCTTCTTTCCTGAAGGAACAGCACCTGGGAGGGAGCCATTAGCCAGGATGGAGGCCTTCCCCAGGCTTTGTTCCCCAGGTGCCAGAAAACTCGGGGTTTGGCTGTAGCTGCTCTGCCTGGACAAATGAGGAGATGCGGTGACATCAGCACCCACCTTGGCTGTCACCCAACGTGCGACGCAGGGTCCCACCACTCTTCCTCTGGCTTTAGTTCTTGTCATGGGGGAGAGCGCACACCAGCTCCAACCAGCAGGAAGCTCTTTGAGGGCATGGAATGGCTCGCCCTTCTCTAACCCTCCTGCCCCTGAAAGCCTTCCAGTTCTAAGACCTCTTCCCACTTTTGAGGTCCTGAGCCAACAAATCTTACAGGAGATAAAATAATAGAATTTTTTAATAAATTTTTTTTTCCCAAACAACTTCTTTTGATCTTCACCACACAGGGGCCACAGTGGAGAGGAAAGTTCTCTCCAGGCACCCTAAAAAGTGTCCAGGGTAGACTTAGGAGAAAAGTATTCCTCCAGTGTCAGGAGGTCGAGGGGCTAGGATAAGCAGCGGCCCAGGGTCAGCCTGGCCCTGACTGAGGCATCCCTCCAAAGGGTCCTGGGTGGGGCTCCCCTGGGGGAGCTTCCGAAGGCTCTGCTGGTGGAAGATGCTCTGCAGGCGAAAGCCCCTCTGGCGTCCACTGTGGGCCCTGGGAGAGGGGTCAGCGGCTGCCTGGGGTGCCCCACCCCAGCCTTGGGATGGGGAAGACTTAAAGGCCAGAGTTGGGGAGAACAGGGCTGAGCCGCCATACACGTCCCCTAGGGGCTGCCAAAAGTCAGGACAGCCCAGGAGGTAGGGAGAGGCGGCCTGGTCTCAGAGGAGGAGAGGATCAGGGGGGGAGGGGGGAGGAAGGCAGCAAGTCGGCAGGGGGAGGGGATGGGGACTGGGGCCAGAGCCGCAGCTCTGGGGTGAGAGGTGTGGGGAGTGGACACCGGCCTCTTCAGCCTCAGCACCGCAGTCAGAGGTGATGGGGCGCCAGGAGCAAGAGGCAAAGCAGAGGGCTGGGGAGGCCGGCCGCGAGCGCGGGGCCGCGGGAGTCCGGGGGCGCCTGGCAGGCCGCGCCGGCGCACGTCTGCTCCCCACGCTGGTCCTCGCCCCCGTAGCTCCCCCAGTAGTCGTCCTCGGTGGGCGCGTCCCCGCCCTGGCGCCCCCGCGAGTCTTCGGCGGGCAGGTCTCGGTAGAGGGTGGAGGGGTCGGCGGGGGGCGCCCCGGCCTCGGCCACCCCGTACAGGTGGTTGGAAGAGCTGTTGCCGCGGGCGCGGCTGCCGGGCCGCGTGGGCGCCGCCGGCGGGCACGCCTGGAAGTCGGCCTCGCGGAGCGCGCGCAGGTCTCGGCCCTGGCGCTCCGGCGGGGTGGCGCAGGTCACGTCGGAGCTGGACACGCGCGCGCGCTGGAACCAGGCCCAGAGCGGCCGCGCGCGGCAGTCGCACGCCCAGGGGTTGGCGTTGAGCCGCAGGAACTCGAGCGCGGGCAGGTCGGCCAGCGCCTCTCCGGGCAGCGAGGCCAGGCTGTTGTTGAACAGGTAGAGGATGGTGAGGCGGCTGAGGCCGCGGAAGGCCGCGCGGTGCACGCCCTGCAGCCGGTTCCCGTGCAGCAGCAGCCGGTCCAGGCTGCCCAGGCCGCGGAACACGTGCTCCGTGAGCAGCCGCAGGCGGTTCCCGTGGAGGAAGAGGTGGCTCAGGTTGGCCAGGTCCACGAACAGGTCATCCTGGGGGTGGGGGAAGGAGGGAGAGAAGAAGAGAGTGCTTCTGAGGCAGGGTGAAGACTCCTCTCCTGGGCCTCGTGAGGGGAAGGAAGAGGGGCATCATGGCAGAACAGTAAGTGTTTGACCTTTTGATCACGAGTCCTGGATTCTAATCCAGCCCTCGCCAACCTATTTGCTGTGGAAAAATCAGTACACTTGAGGTCAGTGGTTCTTAAACTTCAGGCGGGCCGGGCGCGGTGGCTCACACCTGTAATCCTAGCACTCTGGGAGGCCAGGCGGGCGGATTGTTTGAGCTCAGGAGTTCGAAAGAAACCAGCCTGAGCAAGAGCGAGACCCCGTCTCTACTAAAAATAGAAAGAAATTAATTGGACAACTAAAAATACACAGAAAAAATTAGCCGGGCATGGTGGTGCATGCCTGTAGTCCCAGCTACTTCGGAGGCTGAGGCAGGAGGATCGCTTGAGCCCAGGAGTTTGAGGTTGCTGTGAGCTAGGCTGATGCCACGGCACTCTAACCTGGGCAACAGAGTGAGACTCTGTCTCAAAAACAAACAAACAAACAAAAAAAAACTTCAGGCGTGTATCAGAATCCCTGCAGATCCCTGAGGATGGCCGCAGAGTTTGTGGTTCAGCAGGTCTGGGGTGGAGCCCAAGAATCTGCATTCTGTACCTGTTCCCAGGTGCTGCGGTAAGCAGCTGCTGGAGGACCACACCTTTGAGAAGGAGAACCTCTGGTTTGGCTAAATATGCAGATTGGGGAGCCAGCCTTTCTGATTTTGAATCCTGGATCTTTCATTAACTGACTGTACCACCTTAGACAAGTCACTCGGGATCTCTGTGACTCCATTTCCTCATCTGTAAATTGTGCAGATTGAATGAGGCAACCTGTATTAAGGTGCTTAAAACGAGGTTTCCATGTGGTAGGCATTCTGTGAGTTAGCCATTATTAGCCAAGCCAGTAATCTCTCTGTGCCTGTTTCCTCGTCTACAAAATGGAGAAGGGCGTACCTACTTCACGGGTTTGTTGTGATGATTCAAGAAGACATACGTAACCTAAACATCTGTACCCCATAATATGCTGAAATAAAAAAAAAAAAAGAAAGAAGATAAAAACAACAAAAAAAAAGGAAGACAGTTCACATAAAGGCCATATGAGTGAAGTGCTGGGCATGTGCCTGGCAAACAGGGCTTTGGTCCAGTGATGAAGCCCACAAGCTCAGGAGTTACAGCCCTCGTTCAAAATCTAGCTTGTCTTTTCCCTAGCTGCGTTATTTTAGACAAGTTATTTAACCTCATTGAGTCTCAGTTTCCTCTGTATATATAACAGAGAAAACCCCCTCAGCAGGCTAAATCAGGGGTAGATGATATAATGCTATTAAGGGTACAGTACCTGGCAGGTGTATAGTCACCCATCAACAAATGGTGGTTATTATGACAATAGGGGCTCAGTTAGAATTAGGTTCCATCCTTTTCTCTCTGAAAGAGGAGCTCCCTGGGGACCAAAAGTTCTGCTGAGTATTGAGGGGACCAGGCATCAGCTCCACCCCCCACCCCCCACCCCCAGGGCAGGGAGGAGGAAGCTGAGTTGCTGCTGCTTGACACTTTGCATTACTATCCCCTACCTGCCTGGGGTAGGGGTGGGGTTGTGTGTGGGGGCTGTGGTGGGGGAGAGTCACTGAATCGGCCATGTTAGTGCTGAAAGGACCTTGGAACTATGGGTTTGGAATTAACAGGGGTAGGCATGACCCACAGTGGCAGTGGGGACCGCTGGACTCTGCATCTTAACCAGTTCACCAGGGAATTATGATCAGCTGACTTGGGAGCTAGTGCTTCGGCACCCACCAGCCCAGCCCACTTTTCACAAAGGAGAGCACTGAGGCCCAGAGAGATGAAGGGCTTGCCAGAGAGGGGACCAGAACCCCAGACCCCTGACCTCACTGCCTTGAGATCCTCCCCTCTTATTCCCACAGTGAAGGCATCACTGTGGTCAGTAGGCCCCAGGAGGTCTGGCTCTCAGGGACCTGAGCATCCTCTGTGCTCAGGCCAGCTCACATTGGGGTCCTGTTTCCTGACTGTGGCTCTCCCTCCCTTCTCTGCCTAGGGAGATGATCCCCTCCCTGTGCCATCCAGGAGCCTGGTCAGAGGCCTCAGTTGGGAGGAGGGCGTTGACTCCCAACCCACACCCACAGCCTCCACCTTCCTGTGCTCCTGCCTGTTCTCGCCCCCTCCCATCTGGCTTCCGCCCTCTCCGCTACAGGAACTGAGCCTGCCAAGAGCCCTCCTCTTGGCCACATTGAGATCCGAACCGTCCCCCTCAACCTTCTAGGCTGCCTCTGACACCAGCGTTCTCCACCCCCTGCTGCTACCACCCCAAATCCCCACACAGGTCTCCAGCTGGCTCCCTGCACCCCACCCCCCACGGCCTGGTGCCCTTGTTCTCTTCCCAGCCCACCTGGGGAGTGGGCTCTGAATCCCTTCCACTCAAACAACTAATTAGAGTTCCTATTTTTCATGGAGTGCCAGCAAGAGTAGGGCACACCCAGAGATGTATGGTCAGAAGATCAATATGGGGGTGGGAGAGGGAGCAGGGGTCATTGGCACTTTGGGGATTTCAGGAGGTCAGGAAGGAAAGATGGCAGGTTCAGAGACTCCAGGGAATTCAGGTGCCTTTGACCCAAAGCCCCAACTTTGGGGCTACAGAATTTCTTGGTTCTAGCCTCCTCTCCTTCCCTTTGTTTCTCTGCAAAAGTCTTGCCCCTCCCCTCTCTGAGCCTCAGCCTTGGGGTCCATTTCCCCTCCCCCTATCCAAGCTGTTGCCAAATCCCATTGCCACTTCCTGGACTATAGCTCTCAAATCCGGTCCTTCCTCTCTCCATGGTTAAAACTGTTCTGTGTGCATTAATAAGCTCTTGACTTTCACAGCCCTAGCCCTCCCCCACCACCCTCCCTATCGCCCCCTCCCTCTGGGCGGCTGAGAGCGTCTGCTAAAGTCATCCTCTTCCATTTCCAAAACCACATTTCCCTCGCCTCCCCCTGGCCAGTTCACAGCTCTCTGCATCCATTTGGAATCTTAACGCAGCATCCCTGCCCCGCTTTTCTGACAGCATCCTGTTCTTAACCTTGCCTTCTTCCAACCTCCCAGCTCCAGGCTTTGGCACTAATCAAATCAGCTGCTGGGCTGTGTGACCTTGGACAACTCCAGGCACGTCTCTGGGCCTCAGTTTTTTCATCTGTGCAACAAGGGACATGGGATCTTTAAGATGCCATCCTCATCTGATATTTATGAGTCGGTGGTGAGGCCTGGGATGTATCTCATTCATTCAGCAAAGCTGTGTTGAGTGTCTGCTCTGTGCCAGGCACCCCCGCTCAGCGCTCACCAGTCTGCGATGGGCATCGCCGTCATCATCCACGTCAGCACGGGCAAGCAGGTAACTTACTGAGCGCTTACCGTGTGCCAAGCTCTGTGCTCCCCAGATCCTACATAGTAACTTAATCATCACAACCCTGTAAGGTGGATACTATTATTATCTCCATTTCAGAGATTAGGAGGAGGCTCAGAGGAGTGAAGTGACGTGCCTGGGGTCCAGCAGCTAATGTGTAGGGAAATGTGGCTGCGAACTCTAAATAGGGCTCTGAACAGCTGCACTCTGAGGTCAGGCAGACCTGGGCCGGTTCTAGGCTGTGTCTCTTATTAGCTCGGTGACCTTGGACAGGTGCCTTACCATGGCTGAGCCTTAGCGTCCTCACTGTTAAACGTTAACCAGTAACTACCATTCACTGGATACTTACTCTATACCAGACATCGGGCTGAGCCCTTTCAAGTAGTATCTCCTTTAATCCTCACCACTCCGCCCAGCCCCCACCCCAGGTACAGATGAGTCCATTGAGGCTCACGGTACTGAAGTAACATGCCCAAAGCCCTAGAGCAAATTGGAGGTGGGGCTGGGATTCAAATTCAGATCAGATCTGCCTGAGTGCAGAGACTGCCTCTAAACCATGCAGGCCACAGCAGTGATTCAAAGAGAAAACGGGTGTCTTTATCATCTGGCTACGCTTGAGTAGGAAATATGCTCCAGGAGAGTAGGGACACTGTTTTTGTTCACCCTGAATCCCTGGCACCGAGAACACTGCCTGGCATGTAGTAGTAAATACGTGCTGAAGAATGAACTCACCTGGCACAGTGCCTGCGTACGGCAGACAGTCCATGGGAACCTTCACCCCACCCCATTTCCATTCCACCTTCCACATCCCAAAACGCTATGGGCCCCTTTTGGAGCTTCCTCCAAAGCTGCCCTTGCAGGGCAGGACCGGCTTCACCTTGGGTCGCGCCTGTGCCCTGTGGCTCTCACTCCAGCCCATGTGCTTCCTCACCTGCCTGTGGCATCTCCCAGCCTAGTTCCACCAGGCAGTTCACAGGCAGAGGCTGTCTCTTTCCCCCTCCTCGAGAAAGGGCCAGGTGTGAAGATGCTTTCTTCCCATGGTGCCCAGTACCATTCACGCCAGGGGTGTGCAGAACAAACACTTCCCATTTCAGAAGACCCCAGTGTTCACCTGAGGCCCCCTCTACCCAGGCCTTTGCTGACCCCAGGCTCTGATTGCTATTCTTGGCCCACGTATTGATGGAGGATTGGGTCATAATAACATAATTTATTCAGCACTGAACTATGTATTTTATATACACTCATTTATTATTTACACACATTCCTTGTGGAAGGTATTATTTTTATCATTCCCAGTTTACAGATGAGGAAACTGAGGTTCAGAGAGGAGTTGCAACTTGCCTAAAGTTAAATAAGTCAGAAAATAGCAGAGCTTGGGTTCGAACTCAGGTCCTCTGACTCTAGATTCCTCCTGAACAACTAATATATATTGATAAGGAGGTCAGGATCCTAGCAGTAGTAGTTTCGTACCAATAGTCTTAGTAGTATTAATAATAATAATAATTGTAGTGCATGCCCATATCTTGAGGGTGTGGCCTTGTGCTAAATGCCTTACATTTTAATCCCTACAGATCTTCTTCGATAAGCATTATTATTAAGTACTGTTATAACTGCCATTTTATAGATGAGGAAATGGAGGTTTTCTGGTTTTTTTTTTTTTTGAGACAGGGTCTTGCTCTATTGCCCAGGCTGGTGTGTAGTGGTGCAATCATAGGGAAATGGAGATTAAGAAAGGTTAAGTAATTTGTCTAAAGTCATACAGCAGCCAGGATTGGACTTAGGTCTGGTTGACTCCAAAGCTTGTGCTTTCAAAAATGAGCCCACTCAGCTGTGCTTCGGAGTCCATCGCCTGAAATGCGGTCAGACCAAGCAGGCTTAAACACCGGCTCTTCTTGGCTGTCTGGCCTCAGGAACTTCCTTTCCATGTCCTTACTAGCCCTAACTGTCCCTACCGCCAGGATGTTGTGAGTCTCAACACGATACTGGGAAGACATAAGCCCCTAGTCACGCAGACAGTGGTTTATGAGTAAGAGATTTATGTTTAGAGACCACTGTATCCCTGCAAAGTCTCTGGGGCACCAGCCTCAGCTTCCCCATTGCTAACGAGGAGGTGAAAATAACCTCCTAACAGGGCTATCGAAATGAGATGAGGTGGCTGAGTGCATTTCATAAACCACGAGGTGCTAGGCAAATTTAGGAAGAAAAGAAAGGAGGATATGTTCTGGGACCCGCCCATGACCCCTGTATAATCTCTGAAGTGGACCCGAATCTCCAGGATGGGGTCCAAGTTGGGCCCCTCCACCAAGCCCAGTGTTAAATAAGGCTGATTTCTTTTTTTAAAATAGTACTTTAACAAGCATTTATATAGTGCTTAGCGTATGCCAAACACTATTCTAAGTGCTTTACAAATTATTCATGCATCGGATGCTTACAAAATCCCTAGGAGATGGGTGTTCTTGCTACCCCTATCTTCAGATGGGCAAACTGAGGCCCGAGGAGGTTAAAAAATGCCACACACTTGTAAATGGCAGAGTTGATAGCTGTAAAGTGCTTAGCACAGTGCCCAACACTGCCCATTAAGTGATAGTGGCTGCTATTATTACAATTACTATTTATGCAATAATAATATTAACATAAGACATATTTTTCCAACATACAACACATTTTACTTCTTTCCCTCTCCGTTAGAATGCTGTCTCTGTGAAGGCAGAGAGTTTGGTCTGTTTTGTTCACTATGGCTACTGTATGCTTAGCATCCAGCACAAGGTGGGTGCTCAATAAATGTTTGTCAGTTGTTATTGCTATTGTTATTATCGTTAGTATCATCCACACTGACCTGATTTCCAGCCAGCAGACTGGTAACTAGTTAGGCACCAGCACTGGCTGGGGAGCAGGAAGCAGCTTCCAGGTTTAAGTGGGGAGAGGGGAGAATTTGGATATCCTTGCCCTGGCCAGCCAGAGGCTGTGTAGCCAGGGGGAGATTTTTCTCCCAGGGTGGTTTGGAGGGTGTGTTATTGCTTCCTAGGGAAAGGGAATAGGAGGAATTGACTGTCAAATAGTCAGCATAACAACAACAGTAAACAATAATTAGATCAATAATAATAACAATAAATAACAATTACTGTTATTCCTTCCATTTTCAGAGCATCCATTTCCCCCTGCATAACAGATTTAGCCCATTTTTTCCCCTTCCCTCGCACTAAGATGACAGGTTTGGGGAATGGGAATCAAGAGAGGGTGTGGGTTTTCCTTGCCCTGTTACCCAGTGAGTTAGAGAGAAGCGGAACCTTCTATGGGCACCAGGGGTGTGGGCAGACGTGGGGGCGGATGAGAAAAGCAGCTACAGAGGCCTTTGGGCAGGAGAGCCCGGGGAAGGCAGAGTCCCCCGAAGGCAAACACGGGAAAGGAGAGATCACGGAAAGAGACACACACCCAGACGGACATGGGGGTGTGCGCGGAGTGGGTGTGTGAAGGGAGACAGACAGAAGAGGCAGATGACAGATGGGGGAGGCAAGTTAGCGAGAGAGGCAGAGAGGGACAGAAAGGGATAGGCAGACAGACAGGCAGAGGCAGACAGAGGAAGGCTGGGGAGTTCGTGAGACAGAGCAAGAGAGGGGCAGAGGGGCAGAGGGGCAGACAGACAGACGGAGGAAGACAGACTAAAGAGACAAAGTAAAGAAAAGCCCCTGGAGAAAGTGAGAGGGTCAGAACCTTAGGAAAGAGACAGAAATAGAGAGACGGAGATGGTGTGGCAGGAAGGATGGCCTGGGAGAGAGGAGGGATGCACACGGGAGCAGAGAGGCCTGGCAGATGGGCAGGGGCAGGCTCACCTGCAGGTGGAGCAGGCTGTTCTCCTGGAGGTAGAGGTACTGCAGGCTGACCAGGCCTCGGAAGATGTTGCCCGGCAGGCTGCTCAGCTGGCAGCGGTACAGATGCAGCGACTGCAGCCGCTCCAGGCCCTGGAAGGTGTCGGGCTCCAGGGAGCGCAGGTGCCGGTTGTCACCGAGGTCCAGCTCCTCCAGAGCTTGCAGGTGGCGGAAGGTTCCCGGGTAGATGGTGGAGAGGTTGTTGGAGAAGAGCCACAGGGTGAGCAGGTTGGGCCCGAAGGTGCCCGGCCGCAGCGTGCGGATGAGGTTGTTCTGCAGGAAGAGTCGCTGCGTGCTGGGCGGCAGGGACAGCGGCACGGAGGAGAAGTTGTTGGCCTGGCAGCTCACGGTGGGCGGGGACGAGTAGCAGGTACAGAGCATGGGGCAGCTGGCAGCTGCTGGGGGCAGCGCCAGGAGCATGAGCAGGAGGCAGGCCGAGGCGGGAGCTGTGGGGAGGGGAGGCGAACCCTCATGGGGGAGCTGTCAGGGCAGAATGCCAGCCAGGGGCCTGCCCACTCGCCCGCTCAGCCCTGGAGCCCTGGCGCTCCTGTGTCCCGGGGCTCTGGGTGCAACCTTGCAGTCCCAAGTGGCCTGGCCACTTCCACTCTCTGAGGCTCCCGGTATATTAAAAAATAATACCAAGAGGCCATCGTAGAAAGCGCTGTGATACATTTAAAGTCGTTTGATGAATGATCATCTTTTCATGCCTGTTTTCACTATGGTACGTTTGACCTTGTTTGGAGATTAATGTCAAAAGACTAACGTCAGGGTTTCTCTGCCTGGTGCTGACAGTTGGGCCGATAGCTCCTTGCTGTGGGGGCAGCCCTATCTAGGGCGTTTAGCAGCATCTCTGTCTCCTGCCTACTAGCTGCCAGCAGCACCCTGCCCCCGGCTGTGACAACCAAAATGTCTCCAGACATCGCCAAATGAACCCTGGGGAGCAAAGTCACCCCATTTGAGAATGACTGGAACTAACTCGGACCCTTTGTGAATTTAAGGCCCATGGGAAATGGCCTACTGTCCACCCTGGGGTCTGGCCTTGCCAAGCCCACTGGTGACCAATGACCTCCCTCTCTCACCTTCCTGCAGTTTTCACCTTTGCAGAGCCGGAGCCTCTCCCCACTGGGAGGGGCCATAGGCACCAGGGCTCGGTGGGTCTCTAAGTGGAGCCACCAGACACAGGCAGCAGAATCGGCTAGTCCTGGAAAGAATGCAGCTTCCTTGGCCCCAGAATCAGAATTCCAGGGGGACAGCCTGGGAATCTGCATTTTACACCCCAGGCTCTCCTCATTCAAAGTCACATAAAAAAGTTGTTTTTCAAAGTACCTTTTGAAGGCTGGACATGGCCCATCCTTACAAATCAGCTGGAGAAGCAGGCCCAGGGGGCCCAAGGCCCTGGGTGCTAGAGAGTCGCACATCGGTGCCTGTACTCCTGTGCTGTAGCAGGGGGGCAGGGCCCCTCGTCGTCCCTGTCCCCATCTTCCTGCCCTCATTGTAGCCGATAAAGTTCTGGGCTGGAACTTTATCATGATTTCCAGGTGAGCCCTGGGATTGTCTTCCGGCAGCTTTGCCTGGGGAGAAGGGGAGCCTGCACCCCCAAAGCCAGGCAGCCCTTCCCTGGGCACACAGAGACTGAATACCTTGTTTTAAGCAACGTACAAGGCCTTTGAAGGCAGAGGAGAGGAAGACCTGGTTCTTGGACCCGGAGATCCTGGGGTTCCCTATGGTTCAGAGACCCCCGGAGAGACTGCGGGATCCGCGATTTTGAGTGCAGGATCCCCAAGGCTGCGAATCGCACATGCTCAGGTGGTCATTTTGTGTGTAGTGTCTCATGCTCCCGAAGTTGCTGTGTGTGTGACTTGGGGTAACGGTGTGAGCCAGGTGCTCACCAAGTGAAGTACTGCCGAGCCAGGTGTACGCGCGTGGCACCGAAGGCCCCCAGTGTGGGGTTGGCACCACAGGCTCTCCAATGTGCTGCCTCCAGAGAGGGGAACACACAGGTGCAGGGTGGGGGACCCCACGCCCCGCCCCAGGGCCAGCCCGGGCCCCACCATGAGTGTCCCCGGCCCCTCCCGACGCTGCGCCATGCGGTGCGTGCGTGCGTGTGCTGGCTGTCCTCCGCGTGTGTGTGAGTGCCGGGCCCCGTGCGTGTGTGGGCTGGGTGTGATGTAATACTCAGTGACACAGCGGCTGCTGTTCCATTCGTTCACACCACCTCCGCGTTTCTCGGCCCTTCTCACCCCTCCCCCGTGCAGCGTTTCACGATTACTTTCTCCTGAGTTTTTCAGAGCCACGTGGGGTGGAGGAGCATGTCTCTCACCCCTCATCTGAACCAGGCAGAGGTGGGAGCACAGTGGGGGACCCTGGGTGGGTTTCATGAGGGCTGAGGTTTGGGGCTTAGAACTGGAGACTTCGGAGCTGGAAAGGTCCACCAGGGTCACCTTATTCAAGCCTCTGTTCTATCTCCTGAGGTGACAGCTGGGGCTCAGAGAGGGCAAGCAACTTGCCCAAGGTTACACAGCAAAGTGGTGGCAGGGCACGGACCAGAAAAGAATCTCCTGATGTCCAGCCAGGGCACTTCCCTTCCTGTCAGAGTCACCCTCGGAGCTCCACCTCCCCAAGGACTTGACACCAAAAGAAGCCAAATCCTCCTCTGATCCCTTAATCCCACCCCTTATCCACAAGCTCACAGGAGTGTGAGCTCTGATGGCCACCAGCCCTCTGGAGGATTACGGAGCTCTTCCTCCAGCCTCCAGGCCTGGCTGCCACCCCAGGAGAGACCGAGGGAAGGATGAGCAATCCCAGAGAGCCCCAGAGTCAGGGGCCATTCCACACCCCCAAGCTCGGCGGGGGCTGGCAAAGGCCCTACTCGCCCTTCTTACCCACCTGCCCACATCAGACCACTCCTGCCTCTTTCCCCACACCCCTGCCTCGTGTCCCCATCTCTCCCCCACCAGCCATGGCACACCCACCCCAGCACAGGATGGTACTCCCAGCAGGCCCGTGAGGAGGGACCCTGAGCTGGGGGCCCCTGTGTGACAGCTGCTGCGTAACAGTGACTCTGTTGCCATTTCTGGCCCTCGCCACCACCGCCGTGCAAAGCAGCTGTAACCCAAGGAGCCTCATCCATAATTCAGGCTGCAGCTCTCACTGGAGGCGAGGAGGAGGAGGAGGAGGAGGAGGAGGAGGAGGAGGGGAAAGTGAGGGGCTCTGGGTTTCTCTGCCCCCAGGCCCACTGGGGCTGGCGTGAGCAGTGAGCACTCCAGGGCAGAGGCCACAGGCCTGGCTGTGCGCCTTTCCCTCCCTCCCCTGCCTTCTTCCTTGCCCTGGCCAGCAGGTGCCCTTTTCCTTCCTGCAAGTCCCCTCCCCACCCCCTGCTTCTCACCCTCTTTGCCACCCCTTCCCCCAGGCCTGTCTCTCCTCTCCCTCCCCAGGCCCCTCAGCTCTACTCCTGGTCCTTGTTTTGTGAATCCCTGGTAGAGGTGGGGGCAAGATGCACAGAGTGGCAGAGCTGGAATGGGGGGTACTGCGGCCACCTGGGAGCATTTCTCTTCATTTCACAGGTAGCACCACTGACGGCTGAGCCAGCAGCCCAGGCCTCCTGACCCTGGTCTAGGGTCTGTCTTCAGTGTCTTTCTGAGAAGGTTTCATTTCATCCCTCCATGGTTATGGGCAGAGGAGAGCCCTTGTAGCAGCTTCCCCACCCTCTCTCCTCACCCCTCCTCTGAAGTCAGCAGGAGACTGGCTAGAGTTGCAGGGGAGTGTAGAGAAGAGTATGGCGGAAGCCATCTGTTACTAAGCACCTACTGAGTGCCAGGCACTGCGTTTGTCCATGTTAACTTCTTTAACCATAGAATACACCATAACATACTCCCTGGGAAATCAGGGAGTGATTTTAGGTGAAGGGAAGGAGGCCCAGAAACATGAAATAAGTTGCCTCAGGACATGCAGCTAGTTCAAGGCGGAACCCCGGTTGGAAAGGAGGGGTGTTAAGCCCATGTCAGAAGGGACTCTCTGACCTTTCTCTGGGAGGCCTCATGCACAGAACAACCCCCGAATGTGAAAGATGCTGCCCTTGAGGTAAAGGGAGGACAGAAATTGCACCCACGTGCCTATGGCTGGGCCAACCACAGTGCCGGGTCTGGTTGTTCAGGGTCAAGGCAAGGAAGGGACTTGGGCTCTCCCTGCAACTTACATCTCCTGGCTTCAAGTTGTGGTTGTTCCGGAGTAGTGGCTGGATTTGGGAGTCAAGAGGAGATGACCAATGTACAGAAGATATGGCCAGCATTGACAGGGGAGGAAGCAGACAGAGGCCAGAACAGGGTATTGATCTGGGAGGCTGACCTGCCCAGAGCCAAAAAGTCTCTGTCCACCAGGGGCCATTGTCAAGGACTCTGGGCATCAAACCTTGGAGTGCCAAGGCTCAGAAACAAAGTTCTCACCCCAGGAGCCACTCTTTAGGTCAGAGTCCCCTGTGGAAGAAGGGACTTAAGGAGGAGGCAACTGGGCCCAGGGTAGACGGCAGGAACCAGGGTCCCAACCCACAGGGCAGAGTTGCTGGTGCAGTGTTCCCAGGAAAGGGCGCTCCCTGGAAAAGGAGCCAAGGCCTCTGGCTCTGGAAGGATGGGCACAGGGTCCCAGATGAGAAGCAACAGCTCCACACCCAACAGGCTGCTTCAGGGAAGGGCTGGGGCCTGCGGGCAGATGCTGAGGGGGCAGGGGCTGAGGAGGTGGGACCTGAGGAGTGGGATGGAGGTGGTGGTGATGCCAGTGACGCAGGGGCCTGGGGAGGCACTGACGCGGGTGACGGGGGTTTAGAGCTGCTGCAAACAGCTTCTCACTCTGCCAGAATGTAACACCCCAAAATAAGCAGCCACCATGGTGGTGGTGGTGGCGGCAGGATCCGAGGGGCTGGAGATATAAATGGCAGCACGGAGCCAGCCAGGTTGCCCACCCTCGGAGGCTGCCACCCCACTCGAAAGTCCTCACTCTCCCTCACGGCCACTCCCAAGGTCCTGAGCTCAGAGCCGCCCATCTGGCCCACCAGCCACTTCCGGAGCGAAGGGACGTGAGAGGCAGGCTCTCTGGGAATGGAGGGCTTCCCACGTGGAGTGGTTACCAGAAGCCTCTTTGTCTCATCCCTGGGCAGCACCCCCAGGCCCTCTCTCCCAGCCTTTCTCCTCCTCCTCCCCGCCCCTCCTCTGCAGCCCCATCCCCAACCTTGTCTACCCCAGCCCCTCCCACCAGTGGCTCCCCTTCCTCAACCTTAGTGCTCATCCTTGGCCCTCCTCCCCTGTTCCTGACACCCCACCTCCATCCTCCATCGCCATCCTTCTCTGGTTTCTGATCTTCCCATTCCCCTTTTCCATCCCGGTGCCCAGGGTCCCAGTCCTCCATTCTCTGGGTCCGGGTCCCTAGGTTTCTCTCCACCTCTCCCCTGCTCTGGACGCCTCTCCCCTTCTTGGTCTTCCCCTAGGTCCCAGTTCCTTCCTCACGCTTCTTCCACCTAACCTTTATTCCTCCTCCTCCTCCCATCCCCCCCCCCCCCCTTTGCTGCCCTAACCACTTTCTCCATGTTTTACTCCCCTTCCTATCCTCCTCCCTCCGACCCCTTCCCCACCCCACCCCCAGTCTCTGGCCCACACCCTTGCCTGTCACTCAGTCCGTGGAACTATCCTCTTTCTAGCGCCCTCCATCTGTCCTACCAACGAGGGCCATTTGGATTTCCCTCTGCGCCCCCTACCCTCCCAGACAGCCCCCTACCCACATCTCCTGTCCTCCCAGGTGGCTGGAAAGTGCTGAGGCACGGGCACGAGGAGTTGCTGAGTCGGCGCTTCCCCAGCCGGCCGGAGTCCTCAGCGTCCCCTGGAGCAGGTGGAGCCGGGGCAGCGGAACCTGAGCCTCCCTCCCCGTTCCCGGCCGGGTCCGCCCGCCCCTGCGTCCCCCCTCGGTCACGAGCTCCCCGCACACCCCGGCAGGCTCCAAGCCAGGTGCCCTCCTCCCGAGAGCAGCCCTGGGGGCCGGGGTGCGGCCCCAGCGCTGAGCTTTTCCCCCACCTCCAAACTACCGCACCCTCTCAGCTGCCCCACCCTCAAGCCCTGGGAGAAGGGGCGCCCTGCTCCCCTCCCCAGGATGCCCTCGGCTCTCCCGCCGGCCCGGGTCCTTACCTTGCAGCAGGCGCCTGAGCCCGGGCAGCATCTTGTCTCGACGCTCGGGGGAGGGGGCGGCGGGGGGAGGGCGCTCCCACTCGCTCCCTGAGCCCGCCGGGCGCACGGCGGGGACCCCGCGGGGCTCCGGGAGGGCCCGGGAGTCCCCGGGCTTCGTGGCCGGGCAGCGGCGCTCTACCCTGCGCCCCCCGGGCTGCGGACTTCGGGAGGAGCCATGGGCCCCGACGGGACGGGGCGGGGCGCGACGGGGCGGGGAGGGCTGGGGCTGGCAGTCAACACCCGGTGTCCGCGCCCCCCAGCAGCGCGGTCCGCGCGAGAGTCCGGCAGTCCGGCAGTCTGTGCGCCCCGGCTGCTCGCAGAGGGAGTGTGGGGACAGCGAGGAAGCTCTTTCTAACCACCCCCACCCCTTCCCGCACCCGCTGGCTCCGCCCTCGCTTGCTGGCTTGCCGACTTAACCATTTCCTGGCCACTAGGAGGCGGGAGCGGCTCTCCAGCCCCCTCCATCCCCGCCCCCTCCCCTCCTTGGAGGACCCGGAGGACGCAGTTCGATTGCCTTCGCGGCGCCACACTTGTAGCGAAATCCCCTCGTGAGGGAGTGCGGTAGTGTGCAAGGGAACCCTGTGACTTTTCCTGTTCCCTCCTCCCAACTTTCCTGGAGAAGATGAGCTTCTGGGTCACTGCCCCCACCACCATCTCCAAGCCGCGTCCCTTGCGCCGATGTCCCATCCTCCAGCGTTTGTCTCCCTTGGGGGAGCCCCAAGATTCCATTTTCCCTTCCATTTCTAGACCCCGATCCCGGTGTGTGCGACTATAAGAATAGTGTATGTGCAAGAGTTTGTGTGCAAGATCAAGAATATGTGAGCGTGCACGCGCGCAAGGATGCTTGTGCAGGTGTGACTCTGGGTGCTTGCACGCAACCTTTTACTCGGGTCCAGGGAAGCGGGGGCACGTGAGCGTGCGCACTGGCTAGCAGCAGAGCGCCCGCCGGCGTGCGTGTCTGCGCTGGTGGGAAAAGAGAGGCAGTGCAAGCTTTTGCCCTCGCGATCTTGGGGGTGCGTGGCGAGGGTGTATGTCCTGGTGTGTGTGTGCCCCTTAACGCATTTTTGAGCGGGTGCAAGTTTGGGCGCGTGCGTGAGTGTGTGCGTTGTTATGTGTGTGTGTACGTGTGATGTGTCCGGGGAGGGGGGGCGGTATCTCCTCCTCTGCGGGGGATGGGGGATGCAGGAGAGGATCTAAAGGCGAGGAGGAGACTGTTGTCTTCACGCAAACTTCCTCTAACCCCTTTTGAAGAGGGATGGATTCTGGTCTCCCTGGGGCCCCTCGCGCCCCTCGTGGCCTGGTTCCTA
Source organism: Propithecus coquereli (assembly GCF_000956105.1). NCBI lineage: Eukaryota > Metazoa > Chordata > Mammalia > Primates > Indriidae > Propithecus > Propithecus coquereli. The sequence goes on from NW_012145190.1 coordinate 2,653,124, forward strand.
AGCGCCTTCTCACAAAGGCCGTGATGCCGTTTTACCCTGGTCTCGACTTGGCCCGGGAGGAAGCCGGGCATTCGGTCGGAGCCGCCCCGGCGTGGGATAGGCGCTGGGTCCTCGGGGCAGCCGCTTCGGGGACGGTCGCCACGCGGCGCGCGCGGGGTCGGGGCTGCTGGAGCGGGGGGTTCGGCGGGTGCAGCCCGACCCGGCCCGCAGAAGTGAAGCGGCCCCGGGATGCCGCTCCCGCGAGCAAAGCAGAGAAACCCCTCGCCCCGCCTCCCGTTCCCTGGCTTCTCCTTTTCTGTCTGTGCCAGGGTCCAACGAAGTGCCTGGCATACTGTCGGCGCTCTATAGATGCTGGTCTTATTCTTGCCATTCATTCTCTGCTCCTTCCAAGGTCTCCCGTTCTTCCCGGGTTCTCGTTCGATTTCTCATTTCCTCCCCCTACTCTTCTTCGTAGTTGGTGGTCTCCGTCTCACTGCCGTCTCCCTCCCTCTTTCCCTCCTCGCCTCCCTCCCTCCCTGCCTCCCTTCCTCAGTCTCTCCCTGTCCTTTCCACCTGTGCATCTGTCTCTTTCTGCCGTTGTCTTCTCTATCTCTCTCACTGCCTCTCCGTGTCTCTTGTCTCTTCCCTTCTCTCGGTGGGGCTCCCTGCCTTTCTGTCTCTCCGTCTCTGTGTGTCTCGGTGTCTCTTTCTCTGGGCACCATCTCCCTTTCCCCTTGTCACCGTCTCATCCGCAGGCTCCCCGCGCTCCTGCACCTGGACGCTCGGGCGCCCCCTGCCGGTCCCATCTCCAACCTCGGGGTCCCAGCCCCTCTCTCTGCCCCTGAGTTTCCCCGTGGGCCCCTCTCTTCTCCGCGCCAGGTAGAAACAGAAGGGGCCGCCTCTGGGGCTCCCGTACCCCTTCCCTCTCCAGAAGGCAGGAGCGGTCCCTGCGATTCCCCAGGACCCACCCTGACACGGGCCCGCGCCTAGGGGGAGGCCCCGGAGGGGGCGGCGGGGAGGGAGTGTTGGGGGTAGCAGGGTGGGATTTGGCGTCCTTCCCCGGAATGAGCGGCGGCACAATCTGTCGCTGGGTTTGTTTGCCGAGCTGCCTCCGGAGCGCAGTGGGGCTGGCTCCCGGGGAGCGAAATATCACAAGATGCGGAGACAGACGCTGAGGGGCGGGTGGGCGGCGGGCTGACTCAGGTGTGCTGTCATCGGCTCCGGGCCCGCGCTCTTCTGAGAGGGGTGGGAGGGAACCCCGGGCCTCCAACATAGACGGGCCCCCGAAGCTCGGAGGGGGACCCCCATCCCGGGACCAGCTGAGCGGCAGGGAAGGAGGTGCCCCGTTCGATAATCTCTGGCTCCAGGCCCTCGCAACCCCTCCGCGCAGACCCCATTATACAGGTGTCGCGGTTTCCTGTAATCATCTGCTGACTCACCACTTTCCCCCACTAGACTGCCAGCTTTTTGAGGGCAGGGAACTCCTCTTATGCGTTGTGTCACCAGCAGGTGCTCAGGGAACGCGTTCGGATGGCTGGCTGGTGGGTGGGTGGGTGGCTGGTCTCAGTTTACAGGAAATGCCACCAAGCGTTTGGTCTTCTCCGCAAAGCACTCTGACCCCGTCCCCGCCCACCTTGGCCACCGCCACTGGGGGCGGGGGGGTGGGGAACAGGAGACAGCTCTCCTTTGAGTGTACAGACCCGGGTTCCCTAGAAGACCCTAAACCATTTCCTTGTGTCTCAGTTTTCCTCATCTGTGCGGTGGGAATATACCCCCCACTCGTGAGGCTGCGTGAAATCTCCAGCCGCCCCATGAGAAGGCGCTTGCGTGCAATGAGGTGTGCGGTGGTAGCCGTTGTCCTTGTGTTTTAGTGGTGATCCTTTGGTGGTGATGGCTATCCCAGCAGAACCGGACACTATGTCTGAACATCAGCTGGGCTTCTGCAGTTAGACGTTTGGAGATCCGAGGGAGTAAGCTGATGACAAACTGCAATCGAGGACCGTAGGGCATCAGGCCCATCTCTGGCTGGACACTGGCGGGCCTCTGGGGTACTTGGTGCTCAGGCCTTGGCCGCAGAGCTGGCCCGCCCTCTTGCGGCTGTAGGTGGATCTGCAGCCCCGCGGGAAGCCAAAGATCTCTGGAAATGGGCGGGTGGATGGACTTTCCCTGAGAAGGGGGAGGACCCATTGTCTGGAGAAAAGTGGGCTTTGGAAAGGAAGCCATGTAGAAGAATATTGGCCCGAACTAGATGCGTCTGGACTTCCTCTATGAGTTCCCACTTAATAACGGTGCCACCTCTCTTAGTGTGCCACCCGAGGCCCCTCTTCCCTCTTGGGGACCCTGTCTAGTGAGTCCACAGAAGCTCCCTGGCCCTTTCCTCCACCTGTTTGGTGCCTTCTCTCTGTAGAACGAACACTTGGCGGTTGGCGTATGAGAACCGCCAAGAGCACAGGCTTTGGCAGGTTCATGCCCTGGCTCTGCGGCACTAGCTAGATGGGTGACCTTGAGCAAGTTGCTTAACTTCTCTAAGCCCCAGTTTTCTTATCTAGAAGCTGAGAGGGGCAATGCTGGTTCCCAGCTCATAGAGTTGTTTGAGGACTAAGAGAGATAAATCATGAAAGAACCTAACAGAGTACTTGACCCTGTGCTCAATAAATGCTAACAATATTATTATTTTCACTTTTAGCCTAATGACACCCTGGAGAAACAGGCATTGCAGACTAGTGGGAGAAAGAGAAGTTATGACCTGTGGCCTCAATAAGGAGTGAGTGACAGAGCTAGGTCTGGGAGTCAGTTCTGGGGTGTGACTTCCTACCCATGCATGTGTCTGACCTCTTCGGGGGCCTTCACGTCTCCACCCTCCCTGGAACACACCAGGGCCACCCAGTGTGGCGAAAGGAATCCTGGCCTGAATTAAAAGTCCTGAATTCTAGCCTAGACTCTGCCTCCAAATGACTGTGTGACCTGGGACAGACCTCTCTCCTCTCTGAGCTTCAGGCTCCCACCACAGAAGGGAACATCTTGGACTTGATGCTCTTGAAAGTCCCACAAAGCTGCGGCTTTGTGCCATCCTGGTTTCTCCATGGCTCCTGAGCACGAAGCTGCCAAAAATGGAGCCTCTCAGCTGAATCCCACGCCGCCCCCACCTTCCCTTTCTGGGGGTTTGATGTGGGCCTCAGGGGAAAATCAGAATTTCTAGGAATTCTCCCAGACCCCAGTCTGGGCTCCCAGCACTCCCACTGACCACGAGGCATGCCCCTGGGCGGGTCAGTGACCGCATATGCGCGTATGCGGCATACTCTGGAGGGAGGGGAGGGGGCTGGGCCTGCACCTGTCACCCAGAGCCCTTCTCACAGTGAGTTCCATACCCTGCTCTGCCCGGCCTGAAGGGGACAGGGCTCCTTTCTAGGTCTTTTCTAAAACAGGAAAGAAAACCTAAACGAGATTAGTTTAAAGGGCAAGATTGTCAGAATGTGGTTTTCTCTTTCCATGCCTGGCTTCTAGGGTCCCTGTCCATTTATAGTATTTATAATAACAACTGGCATTTATTAAGCACTTACTTCATGTCATGAACTTATTCCTGTTGGCTGATTTAGAGTAACTCTATGGAGGAGGGTCTAAGCATATCTCCTTTTTATGGATGGGGAAACAAGCTCAGAGAGGTTGCCCTTAGATCTGGGCAAGAAGGGTCCTTCCCTGAACCCCATGTTTAAGAGGGCTCTGCTCTGGCCCTCCTCCAGCCCCTGTTCCTCCACGGGGCAAGGAGTCCCTAAGACCAAGGGGATGTACCCTCCTAGAGGCTGTATGCCCCTTCTAGAACACACTTTGGGTATCGGGGATCCCGGAATTTCTTGCTCAAATGGCCCAAGTCTACTTCCAGGGCCTGTGTGAGCCTCTTCTCTGATCTACCTTTCTACCAGTGCATGAACCCATGGCCAAAGGGTGGCCAAGGTACAGCTGTTTGGACAGGGTGTGGTTGGACTTTAGACACTGGGGTGGGATATTCCCATGCATGTACGCGAGGCCCCTAGTTGTTCGAGATGGAGCTATGGTTGGGAAGAGAAGAGGAGCTTGCTGTATTTCCACGTAGAACTCCAAGGGTCAGATCATTCTAAGTTTGAACCTGGCTTTGCCAAGGTCAGGTTCTTTTGTGGAATGCAGGAGTGATGCTTGTGGTGGGAGGGTGGCTCTACTTTGTGGGCAGAGATTGCCTGGCTTGGACTAGTGGGGTGAGGAGAAACCTCCCAGCCTATAGTACCAGTGCTTCCATTTGCACTCCTGCCTGTCCTTGCAAGTGGTAGGGGCAGCCTTGCCTGAAGGTCACATAACTAAGTCCAAGGTGACATGACTTAGAAGCTGTGGAGCCAGGCTCTGCATTCAAATCTGTGTGAATCTTTCCTTCTTTCATGAAGCTCCATACCAGTCTTGACCAAAAGGCAGAATTTGGGGCTCCCTGGAGGTCTATTGGTTAAAAATTGAGTCCCACTGTGTTTCCTTCCAGGTGAAGAAAGCGTCCCTTTCTCACTAGACTCTGAACTTGCTGAGTGCAGGGTCCATGTTTTCTTTGACTTAATAAACATTATTTCCTGCACCTGGCACAGCCCCGGCCCAGAGTAGCCACTCAGCAAATAGTGCTGACCTATCAGAAACACGGTTTCCTGGGGGAGATGCTAATCAAATAATCATGGTGCAAGGTGCTGTGCGTCACGTTCACGTTCAGCAGAGGGGTAAAGTCTAGCGTGGAGGCTGGGGGTGGCTGTTAGGTAAGTTGCCTTAGACTCTCTTAGTCCAGGAACCCATATCATGGGCAAAAGACTCTGATGATTCCCCCTTCCCTTCTGCACTAACTCTCCAACCCTCTCTCACCTCCTTAAAGGCACCAGTTGAGGATGGCACCCCCTCACTGTGTGACCTCCTGGGGCAACACTTTTCTCATTTATATAGTAAGTAGACAGGACAGAACAATCCCTTCGCCTCCACTTCTGTGGGCTGAAGCTACTGGATTTGCAAGGGAGGGTGAGTACACGTATAGGGCATTGTAGGAGGTGGCAGAGACGAGAGTCATAAGCTCTAGTATGGGGGCCGTGGAGCCTCCCGCTACTGGTAGAGGGCCCTGGGGCCACTGCCCCATTTCAGGCACCCGCTGTGGGGTCAAACACAAGTAGCCTACTGACAGATGTCTCCACCTCTTGGCCCATTTTCCTCAATTAATCTAAAAATTAATCTTCCCAGGGTGTAGTTTTGGTCATGTATCCTCCTCCCGAGAAGCTTCGGTGGCCAAATTTGGCTGGCAAGTGATTAATATCTACCGACTCTGAGTGCTCACTCGAATTTTTTTTTTTTTTTTTTGAGACAGAGCCTGGCTCTGTTGCCCTGGCTGGAGTGCCGTGGCGTCAGCCTAGCTCCCAGCAACCTCAAACTCCTGGGCTCAAGCGATCTTTCTGCCTCAGCCTCGCAAGTAGCTGGGACTACAGGCATGCACCACCATGCCCGGCTAATTTTTATATATATGTATATATTTTTAGTTGTCCAGATCATTTCTTTCTATTTTTCAGTAGAGACGGGGGGGGGGAGGGGGTCTTGCTCTTGCTCAGGCTGGTCTCAAACTCTTGACCTAGAGCCATGCACTCGCCTCAGCCTCCCAGAGTGCTAGGATTGCTCGAATTTACAACACAAGCCTCAAGACTCCAGCTGATAAACAGGTGAAGGAAGTGGATGACTACTTCACCCAAGAGAATAAAGCAGACAGTAAACAAATACTTGGAAAATAGTTCAACCTGTTAGTGATCAAAGAGATGGAAATCAAAGCCTTGTAAGGATAGCATTTCATACTTATTAAATTAGCAGAGTTTTGCAAACTTCATCACCCAGCACTAGCAAGGCTTGATGACGTCTGCATTCCCACATTTCTGGAAGCAGCGCGCAAAACCCTGGAAAACAATCTAGTAAAGTGTAACAAGAGCCTTGAAAATATTATTACCTTTTGACACACTAATCTCATTTGATCTTAAGAACATAATTCAAGTGGACCAGGAAAAGCTCCAGGCGGGCTCCTGGCACTATCCTCCTTCATTTCTCTAGGCAGTGAGATGGTTAAGAAGACCGTGGTTAATCTACTCAATGCAGCCGCAAAAACAATAATTATGAAGAATATGCAGAACGATGAAAACTGTTTATAATACCGTCTTTGTTGAGAAAAGGCAGGATAAAAAAATTTGCATGAACACTGTGATTGTGACCATGCAAAATAAGTATTCATGCTGACAAAGTCTCGAGGAGAATATGCAAAAATGAAAATTATTGAAGATTGGGAGAAGGATGGGTGGTTTTCCTTTTTGTTGAAGAATATTCTTTGTTAATGTTGTTGAAATATTATTTTCACAACAGAATGAGTTCTGCAAAAACAAATCCTCTTTTATTTCTTACAGAATAAAGTCAGGATGCTTTAGCCTATGCCCACTGTAATAATTACCACGATCACATTTATTAGGCGTTTACTACATTCCAGGCCGTGAAATGAGCACATCGCACATGTGATTTTTATTGAATCTTCACAAGAACCCCGTGAGATAAAAACTAATCTATCCCTAGTTTACAGATTAGGAACCTGAGATGCATCCAGTAAAGTTAGCCCTCCTGCCTGACCGTGCACACTAAGCGTCAGAGCTGGGTTTCAAACCCAGGCCGTCTGATTACAGGACTTGTGCTGAATTCTAGAATCGGCTCTGCGTGTCAGTGTTTAAAGAACTTCAGTCATTAATGTATTGCCATCATGATTTTGGGGATAATGGTGGCTCACACATTATGTACTATGATTTACTCATGTTAAAATTTTA